>NW_026015164.1:0-44190 GCF_020379485.1 Brassica napus
TGAATTCCCAAACTGGGAAACTGGAATCACCTGATTTGAAAGTGGGATAACTTCTTCATGCAACTCCTATGAGATGTATTCAACTTCCTGGTGATTCTCCACCACTTTATGTATCCAAATCAAGCTTCTACAAAGTGATTCTTCCTGGTTTGATGGAACGACGAAGAAGCTGTGCTATTCCCAAACTGGGAAACTGGAATCACCTGATTTGAAAGTGGGATAACTTCTTCATGCCAACTCCTATGAGATTTATTCAACTTCTGGTGATTCTCCACCACTTTATGTATCCAAATCAAGCTTTTCACAAAGTCATTCATCCTGGTTTGATTGGAACGACGAAGAGCTGTGCTATTCCCAAACTGGGAAACTGGAATCACCTTATTGAAGTGGATAAACTCTTCATGCCAACTCCTATGAGATTTATTGAACTTCCTGGTGATTCTCCACCACTTTATGTATCCAAATCAAGCTTCTTACAAGAGATTCATCCTGGTTTGATTGGAACGACGAAGAAGCTGTGCTATTCCAAACTAAACTGGGAAACTGGAATCACCTGATTTGAAAGTGGGATAACTTCTTCATGCCAACTCCTATGAGATTTATTCAACTTCCTTGTTGTTGAGAAGAGGTGATACATTGATAGAGAAGAGTATTGGGGCAGATAGTAACTTTGGAGTTTTACCACAGTAACTCCGGTTTGACTGTGGTAACTAAGTTAAAAGCTTAGGAAGTAACTTTGCATCCCTTTGGAGAGTGGATCACGCCCAAGAGGAAGTCTGGATAAGGAAGAAGTAGTTTGGATAAGGTCTGGTCATAGCTGAAAAGGTAAAGCACCTTTACAGCCTGTCCAAGCATGTGAAGCATCTTTACAAGCCTATCCCTTGACTTCACATGCTTATGCTTTCGAAATCCTCTTTGTATTATCCTTATCTCTTCATATAAACTTGTATGAGACTTAAATTAATAATGGAGTTTTGAGTATTCTCTCTATTCTCTCTCTACTTATTCTCTTAAATCTTTAATCTTACACAAACAATCTGATTGTTCTTAAACACACTCTAATACACAAAGGTGTATATGTATCAGAGCCAGGTACTAAAGGGTGGAAGTGTGTTATCATGTTCTTAAAAAATCTGGTTTTGTGTTCTTGAGCGTGTTCTTGATGTTCATGAGTGTTCTTGGTGGTTTTGAGCTCTGTTCTTCATTTGCTGGGTTTTATTGAGGACATCTGATGGAGTCAAACGTGAGCAGAGAGATGAAGACAAGATCAAGTTATCAAGTGAGAAAGGGAGAGAAAACAAGTCGATCTGGTCAGATTGGGTAGAGACAGCTTTGGAAAGCTGTGGGATTTGGAGTGAGTAATTCATGTAAAGAAAGCCCTTTAAGGTGAGAGCTGCTGAGAAAGATCAGACAGCAAGTTTGAAGGAGATTCAAGTAAAGGTAGAACCTTTAAAGGAGGTAGCTGCTGAAGAAGGTCAGACAGCAAGGTTGGAGGGTCATGAAGCCAAGGGCGTGATCTATAGTCTAAGACAAAGGAAGGACGAGTTGATATCAGCTTGTGGGGAGGCTGAGAGAAGTAGAATCAGAGTTGGGTATGGTGAAAACTCATACAGGAAGGAGGAAGCAAATGTGATCTTTAGCTTTCTTATGGGAGAGATATGTGAGTTGGTTGAACACATTTGTTGATGGGTGGGAGATAAACAAGAAGCCAGTAGATGGAAGAGAGGTACAAGCTGCAAGAAGGGAAAGTTGAGAAAACTTTCTAAGATGTGGGTCATGATGAGCAGATTATGGAGGAAGGGTATCAAGAGAGTATGCAAGTAGGAAGTGTTTTCTACTCAGCTTACATTGGGAGAATCTGTAGAGCATCAGTGGGGTTATGAGGAAGCTAGAGACCAAAGGAGCAGATGAGCGAGTCAAAAGGAGGAAGGGATGAGTTTTGTCAAGTATGTGTATGCTTTGGTTACGACCCAGAGACAAGGTGCTCCTGCCAAAGCATCCACATCCACAAACCCATCATTGTTGATTCTGGAGCAAGTCATCACATGATTAGTGATAGAAGCTTATGAGTGATGTAAAGAAGCCACTGGGGTGTGATGATAGCAATGGGATAGGATTCCAATAGAAGGAGTTGGAAAGCTCAAGCTATTTGATAAAGACTCAGATGCCTTCTACATGCCACAGTTTGCTTCAATTTGCTATCTGTGAGGAAAGCCACAATTGATCTTGGCTGCAAGTAGTATTCAGGCCAGATGATGTTGAGTTCCAAGATTTGAAGACTGGAAGGGTCATTGGGAGAGGAGACAGCAAGAATAATCTATATCAGCTCCAATGGCTAAGATCTCTAAACCCTTTGATTCTATGTGTTTGAGTAGTACTTATGAGAAGATTGATAGTATTACTTGGCATGCGAGATTGGGACATCCTCATGCTCGTGCTATTGAATTGTTGATAATTCCTAATATGTCATTTAGTCACTTGGAGTGTGAAGCATGCATATTAGGGAAGCATTTAGGACTGTTTTCCAACATCAGAAACTACTTATGAGCATTGCTTTGATCTAGTTCATTCAGATGTGTGGACTGCTCCTTGTTTGTCTAGATAGCCAGAAGTACTTTGTGACATTCATTGACGAGAAGTCTAAGTATATACTGGCTTACATGCTTCCATCTAAAGATAGGGTGCTAGAAGTATTTATGAACTTCCAAGCATATGTATCTAATCAATACAATGCTACTGTGAGGTACTGAATCAGATAATGGAGTGGGTGAATACACGCAATGCCTTCAGAGTCATCTAGCCAAGCATGGGATTGTGCATCAGACTAGCTGCCCTTACACACCACAGCAGATGGGGTAGCTGAGAGGAAGAACATGCACTTGATGGAGGTTGCTAGATCAATGATGTTTCATGCAAATGGTCCCAAAACGCTTTTGGAGTGATGCTGTGCAGACTGCTTGCTATCTCATCAAACGGGTTCCAACCAAGATATTGAAGAATCTGTCTCCATTTGAGGTATTGAACAAGAGTAAACCTGTCATTGATCATCTAGTGCTTTTGGGTGTGTGTGCTATGTCATGGTTCCAAGAGAGCAGAGAAACAAGCTGAAGGCAAGAGTACTAAGGTAGGTTCATTGGTTACTCTATCACTCAGAAGGGGTACAAGTGCTATGATCCTGAAGCAAGGAGAGTGATGGTATCTAGAGAGTGAAGTTTGTTGAAACAAAAGGTTATTATGAAGAAAAGGGTGGGGAAAATCTGAAGGATTTGTCTCAAGCTCCATCTGATAAGGCAACAATACTGAGAGTGTGTTAGAGAAGCTTGGATAGGATTATCCCAGGATCAGAAACCGAAGGAGAGAGTCTTCCAATCAGAGTGGTGGAGCTGGAAGAACACCTCCTCTTGATCATGAGAGGGGGAATGGAACTGAATCTGGTGAGCAAGAGCAAAACCAAGAGGATTCAGGTCTTCATGATCAAGATACATCACAAGAAGTTGAGAACAATGAGGTTCAGTCTAGTGGAGAAGTGGATGAGGTTCAGTCTAGTGGAGAAGTGGATGAGGTTCAGTCTAGTGTAGAAGAACAACTCAGACCGGCCAGTTCAGAAGAAGAGCAAGTGGAGCCGGCTAGTGTGCAAACTGAAGATCAGGTTCAAGCTTTGAGGAGGAGCACAAGGATAAAGAGGGATCCTTCCAACTGGGTAACATGAGAGTGTACTACATGCCCAGGCTGTGGAGCATCCTTCTCAAGCCGTGTGTTCCTTTGCTGAGTTCAGAGGAGCATTATGCCTTTATGATTAGTCTGGATGAGAGTATGTACCAAGGACTTATGAAGAAGCTATGTTTAGACAAGGAATGGAAAGAATCAGGGAGCTGAAAGCAGGTGCTATGATCAAAAATGATACATGGTATGAGAGTGAGCTGCCTAAGAGAAAGAGGGCTGTATCTAGTAGAGGATCTTCACAATCAAGTATCTAGCAAATGGACAGATTGATAGGAAGAAGACCAGATTGGTTGCAAGAGGATTTACACAGACCTGGAGAGGATTACATTGATACCTTTGCACCAGTAGCTAAGCTACATACAGTTCGATGATTGTGTTGTCCATTGCAACAAACTTGGAGTGGGATTTGTGGCAGATGGATGTGAAGAATGCTTTCTTACAAGGTGAGCTAGAAGATGAGGTATACATGCTCCTCCTCCTGGTCTTGAGCATCTAGTAAAGCCAGGGAATGTTTTTGAGATTGAAGAAGGCAATATATGGGCTGAAACAATCACCTAGAGCTTGGTACAGGAAGCTGAGTACAACACTCAATGGGAGAGGCTTTAGGAAGTCTGAATTAGATCACACTCTCTTCACCTTGACAGGACCTTCAGGGATCATTGTGATTCTAGTGTATGTGGATGATTTGATTATCACAACAGTGAGTGATAAGGCAGGGATTCAAGCTACTAAGGAGTTTCTCAAATCTGTGTTTGACATCAAGGATTTGGGAGAGATGAAGTATTTTCTGGGCATTGAGATATGCAGATCAAAGGAGGGTTGTTATGTCTCAAAGGAAGTATACTATGGATATGTTGAAGGAGGACTGATGTGCTTGGAGGAAAGATAGCTAAGACACCCCTCGAGGAGGGATATAAGGTTCTGCGTGAGGGGGAGGTTGAAGAGAAGCAGCTGTTTGAGGATCCTAAGCTATACAGGAAGATGGTTGGCAAGCTGATCTACTTGACAATTACTAGGCCAGATATATGCTTCGCTGTGAATCAAGTGAGTCAACATATGCAGCGCCAAAGGTCCATCATGGGAGATGGTGATAGGATACTGAGGTATTTAAGTGGGATGGTGGACAAGGAGTTTGGATGGGCTGCAATGGCAGTACAGAAGTGGTTGGTTATTGTGATGCTGATTGGCAGGAGATAGAGTGGACAGGAGATCAACTACTGGGTATTGTACATTCATTGGAGGGAACTTGGTAACTTGGAAGAGTAAGAAGCAGAAGGTTATCTCCTGTTCAAGTGCTGAAGCTGAGTATAGAGCCATGTTGAAGCTGACAAACGAGTTGGTGTGGATCAAGGGGATCTTGAAGCATCTAGAGATTGAGCAGACTACTCCTATGACTATGCATTGTGACAATCAAGCAGCTATCCACATTGCCTCCAACTCAGTGTTTCATGAGAGAACAAAGCACATAGAGGTGGATTGTCATAAGGTGAGGGCAGATGATTATCTTAGGAGTGATACTGCCATGTTATACAAGAAGTGAAGACCAGCTTGCAGATGGTTTTACTAAGGCAGCGAGATTAAAGACAATGGAGTCCATACTATCAAGGCTTGGACTCATTGATCTTACTCCAAGGAGCTGAGCCCCTTAACCATGAGTCTCCACTCTTTTTCCCTCATCAAGGTTTTATCCAATGGGTTTTCCTTGGTGAGGTTTTTAATGAGGGAGGTCTTCATGGTTTCCAAGCTTGACTTGTTCTACATGGTCAAGCTTGAGGGGGAGTGTTGAGAAGAGGTGATACATTGATAGGGAAGAGTATTGGGCAGATAGTAACTTTGGAGTTTTACCACAGTAACTTCGGTTTGACTGTGGTAACTAAGTTAAAAGCTTAGGAAGTTACTTTGCATCCCTTTGGAGAGTGGATCACGCCCAAGAGGAAGTCTGGATAAGGAAGGAGTAGTTTGGATAAGGTCTGGTCATAGCTGAAAGGTAAAGCACCTTTACAGCCTGTCCAAGCATGTGAAGCATCTTTACAGCCTATCCCTTGACTTCACATGCTTATGATTTCGAAATCCTCTTTGTATTATCCTTATCTCTTCATATATAACTTGTATCTGAGACATTAAATTAATTAATGAGTTTTGAGTATTCTCTCTATTCTCTCTCTACTTATTCTCTTAATCTCTTTAATCTTACACAAAACAATCTGATTGTTCTTAAACACACTCTAAACACAAAAGTGTATACCTGGTGATTCTCCACCACTTTATGTATCAAATCAAGCTTCTACAAAGTGATTCTTCCGGGTTGATTGGAACGACGAAGAAGCTGTGCTATTCCCAAACTGGGAAACTGGAGTCACCTGATTTGAAAGTGGGATTACTTCTTCATGCCAACTCCTATTAGATTTTATTCAACTTCCTGGTGATTCTCCCCCACTTTTTGTATCCAAATCATCGTCGTTCAAAAGATTCATCCTGGGGGTATTGGAACGACGAAGAAGCTGTGTTATTCCCAAACTGGGAAACTGGAATCACCTAATTTGAAAGTGGGATAACTTCTTCATGCCAACTCCTATGAGATTTATTCAACTTCCTGTTGATTCTCCACCACTTTATGTATCCAAATCAAGCTTCTTACAAAGTGATTCTTCCGGTTTGATTGGAACGACGAAGAAGCTGTGTGTATTCCCAAACTGGGAAACTGGAATCACCTGATCTGAAAGTGGGATAACTTCTTCATGCCAACTCCTATTAGATTTATTCAACTTCCTGTGATTCTCCCCCACTTTTTGTATCCAAATCAAGCTTTTTACAAAGTCATTCATCCTGGTTTGATTGGAACGACGAAGAAGCTGTGCTATTCCCAAACTGGGAAACTGGAATCACCTGATTTGAAAGTGAGGATAACTTCTTCATGCCAGCTCCTATGAGATTTATTCAACTTCCTGGTGATTCTCCACCACTTTATGTATCCAAATCAGCTTCTTACAAGAGATTCATCCTGGGTTGATTGGAACGACGAAGAAGCTGTGTATTTCCCAACTGGGAAACTGGAATCACCTGATTTGAAAGTGGGATATAACTTCTTCATGCCAACTCCTATTAGATTTATCAAACTTCCTGGTGATTCTCCACCACTTATGTATCCAAATCAAGCTTCTTACAAAGAGTTTCATCCTGGGGGTATTGGAAACGACGAAGAAGCTTGCTATTCCCAAAACTGGGAAATTGAATCACCTGATTTGAAAGGGGATACTTCTTTCCCCACTCTATGAGATTTATTCACTTCCTGGTGATTCTCCACAACTATGATCCAAATCAAGCTCTACAAAGAGATTCATCCTGGGGTGATGGAACGACGAAGAGAAGCTGTTGCTATTCCAAATGGGAAACTGGAATTCCACCTTGATTTGAAAGTGGGAGAACTTCTTCATGCCAACTCCTATGAGATTTATTCAACTGACTGGTGATTCTTGATGTCTCGAGTTTTAACCCGATTATCTAACTGCAAGTGCACAGTAAAGTACGCAGTAGTAATACGGGATCGAATCCACAGGGACCGATGATCACACGTAGAGTTGCAGACAAGTTAATAGCTACAGCGAATCAAGATATATTTTTGATGGTTTTTATTTAATTTTCTCTAGTGTCACAAAGCATAAACAAGCATGTAAAAAGATGATTTAAACGATTTGAAAACTATTTTAAAACAAACGTTGGGCATTGGGAATTCTCAGGGATTTCTTTTTAATCAAGATACAATTAATGGAAGACACAGGGATATATTAAGAACCGTCTAGAACTCAAACACGATATTAGAATTAACCTACTTCCGTAGCGCTAATTCTCTATGTTATAGAAATCTCCACACTAACTTCCGCTGAGTTTCAATTTCTAAACAAGCATTAAGAACAGGTTCAATATGTTCACAAAGCGCAATAACATCAACTTCCGAGGGTTAAGGACACTTTGCTCATCTAAAGTATTTTCGGAAGTTCAAACAATCACTTTCGGTGCATCAAACAATCTGAAATCATGAACTAAGTGATCAATTCAGTTCAAGCAGTAAGAAATCCATTAGATGAAGAACCAAAACGTAATCCCTTAGTCTACACACGTTTTATGGATCAAAACATCAAGAAATCCCCTATGAGAACCCCTAAACCCAACTAGATGACTACTCACACATAACTAAGCAAGAACAAAACGATTTTGATGAAGAAAACATGATAAGATTGTATTAAAACAGAGTAAAGGTTCAGAAGATCTTCTCCAAATGGTTTTGAGATGAACTCCTTTACAAATCTTCACAAATCACACCAAAACAAGTACAAAACACTCAAATCTCTCTCTAGAACTTGTAAATCTCCTCCTTGGTCGCCCCTGGTCTTTTCTGAGTCTCAAAGTCGAGTTCTTCTGTGAATTATTGAGGGGAGTGGGTAAAAAGGAGTGAAAAGCTCGTTTGTGCGTGTGGAGCCCGTAGCGCCTGAGATCGGTCGATCCACATGGACCGGATCGGTCGATCTAGTGCATGAAAGCCTAGGATCGGTCGATCCACATTGACCGGATCGGTCGATCTACGTCCTGTGCGATCAATACTTCATTCGGTCCATTGTTCGGTCCATCTTGCTTCTGAATAAATCCCGAATGCGTTCTTTTCTTTCAAGCTATCTAGTAACCTGCATATTACACTTAAGAACACCAAAACGCATCAAATAGACCAAAACATTAATTAAAACCGACCATTTAATTGCTCCAAAACGAGTTTAAAACCGTTAAAAACACGGAATATCAACTCCCCCAGACTTGAATCTTTGCTTGTCCTCAAGTAAAGAGGATTAAAATTTGGGAGCTCACTAACCCTCAGTAGACCTTACCTTGTGATTTCGCTAACCACTTAAATCAGAGACTGTCAAGGCATTCATTCCAAATCCCCACCAAGACCGCGCAAACCTTTCCATATTTCAGACCTGCAAGTCTCAGTTTCAAGTAATCAACTCTTTACATTCATTAAAAAGGGCGTGACCTTTCCACCAAAGATATCTCCATCAGGTATAACGGGCTCGGTGTTTGGGAGGCTGTTTTAGTGTTTAATTAGGTGAGGCTCAAGTGTTTGTGGGTATCAGCGATAACAAAAAATGCAAAACATTATGCAAAATCGCTGGAGAAACCGAGTATATTGATAACCATGTTTTCGAACTGCTCAAGTCTCAAATGATCAAAACCCAACAAATCTCAAACTCTAACCCCAAATTTAAACAACGCATCATCTCTAGTACACAAAATAAAAATAAAATGTCTAAATCAAATCTACTGAATGAGATATAAACATGAACTTTTTTTTTTTTTTTTTTTTTTTTTTTTTTTAGTTATGATTTATTATTATTATTTTTTTTTTTTTTTTTTTTTTTTTTTGAACGAAAACTTATACAAACCGAAATCGAATATATACACTGCGATGCAATCACACACTTACAACACCCAATTTTTCTATTTACACCTCTAGACACACAGGTCCGTGTCTAACCACCTAAATGTTCCGATCCTACCTAAGCAGTCGGATGAACCATGTCTACCCTAATCTCTCCATTGTTTTTGCACATGTATGCACATATGATCAGTGTGTAAGAATGCATGGAGATGAAATAAAAGGGTAAGGTGTAGGTGTGGTACCAAACTATTGATGAGTCTGGCCATTCAGGATTATTAAAGAGTGGTAAAATGTGGTAAAGAAAATCCTGAATGTGTATATGGTGTACCGTTTCCTGATGTTGATTCCTGGTCAAAAGAAATTAAATTCATTAATGGTCAAAAATAGTTGAGTCGATTACAATTCACCGAGACTTGATAAAAGATTTAAGGAGAGGTTGTTTGGTCAAGTGGTTCCTCGGTTTGTCTGCGCTAAATAGACCGATCAGGCGTTGCGGTCAGTGCGCCTCTTCGAGCGCCTCTCCAATGCTCCATCATCATCAGAGTCCTCCGCTGCCTCAGGTCCATCAGCGTGTCGTGAGCCTGTGTCACACATGTGTCGTGAGCGCCTTAGATCGACCCTAATATCTCCATTGTTTTTTTAGGATCGATCGATCTCTGCCTGATCGTGATACATGCCTGAAAATCATCTAAAAACACAACCAAAAATCAATTCACACAAGAAACATAATCACAAAAGAGAAAGAAAATCAAACCATGTGGGTTGCCTCCCACTCAGCGCTTGTTTAAAGTCGCGAGCCTGACTATTTTGTTGTCCTTAGGCGAGATCGGGTTCCGATAAAGGAATGTTGGTTCCTTCTTCGGGTTTTGCATCTGTGAAGTAAGGTTTTAGCCTCTGCCCATTGACGGTGAATTTCCTCCCATTGTCTTCCAAGACAACAGCTCCATAAGGTCTAACCTCTGTGATGGTGAAAGGTCCGGACCAACGAGACTTAAGCTTTCCAGGAAATAGCTTGAGTCTAGAGTTGAACAGAAGGACTTTGTCTCCAGCAGCGAAGTCTCTCGGGATTATCTTTCTGTCATGCCATGCCTTAGTTCTTTCCTTGTAGATTTTGGTGTTCTCATAGGCGTTCAACCGAATCTCGTCCAGCTCGTTCAACTGAACCATCCTCCTTTCTGCTGCGGTTTTAATGTCGAAGTTCATCAACTTCGTTGCCCAAAAACCACTGTACTCCAATTCCACAGGTAGGTGACAAGACTTTCCATAGACCAGATTAAAAGGAGTGGTGCCCAAGGGAGTCTTGTAGGCGGTTCTATACGCCCATAAGGCGTCATCAAGCTTCACAGCCCAGTCTTTCCTTGTTTTGCCTACAGCCTTCTCCAAAATCCCTTGATTTCTCGGTTCGATATTTCAACCTGCCCACTTGTCTGAGGATGATAAGGTGTAGCTACCTTATGCTTTACTCCATGTTTCTTCAGCAGTTTATCGAACGTCTTGTTGATGAAGTGAGAGCCTCCATCACTAATAACCACTCTCGGGATCCCGAATCTTGGAAAAATGACTGTCTTGAACATTTTCTTGACAACACTAGAGTCATTTGTCTTGCTGGCTACTGCTTCCACCCACTTGGAGACATAATCAACCGCAACCAAGATGTACTCATTTCCATAAGAAGATGGGAAAGGGCCCATAAAATCAATTCCCCATACATCAAAAACTTCAACTTCAAGGATGAAATTTTGGGGCATCTCATTTCTCTTACTGATGTTGCCCTTCCGCTGACATGCATCACACTTTGAGACAAACTCATGGGCGTCTCTGAAAAGTGTAGGCCACCAGTAACCAGCCTGCAGGACCTTAGAAACCGTCTTGAATGTTGCAAAATGGCCTGCGTATTCTGAACTGTGGCAGTGGAAAAGAATCCCTTGCATCTCATTCTCCAGAACACATCTCCTGAATAAACCATCTGAGCATCTCTTGTAGAGGAAGGGATCATCCCAGTAGTAGTGGTTCACATCTCTCATGAACTTCTTCCTCTCATACCCTTCAGGTTCGGTGGTTCAATTCCAGCACATAGGTAGTTTGCAAAGTCTGCAAACCATGGGAGATCATCCTGAATTTGTCTCATGACACAGCAATCAGCCTGATCCAAATACTCATCCTCCAGCAAGGTGATCACATAGACATTCTCCTCGGGTAATGTATCATCCAGTGGTGTTTCAGCTTCCACTCTCATTCGGGAAAGATGATCTGCCACTCCATTTTCTGCTCCTCTCTTGTCTCTGATCTCAATATCAAACTCCTGTAGGAGTAAGATCCACCTTAAGAGTCTCGGTTTAGCATCTTTTTTCGTCATCAGGTACTTCAAGGCTGCATGATCTGTGTGCACAATTACTTTCGAGCCCACCAAATAGGACCTGAACTTCTCGAAAGCATAAACTACTGCCAGCAACTCCTTCTCAGTGGTAGCATACTTGATTTGAGCATCATCAAGCGTTCGGCTGGCATAATAGATCACATGGAGTTTCTTGTCTTTTCTCTGCCCCAAAACAGCTCCAATCGCGTAATCACTTGCGTCACACATTATTTCAAATGGCAAGTCCCAATCTGGTGGCTGCACAATGGGAGCACTGACTAGAGACTTCTTGAGAATCTGAAACGCAGCGAGGCAGTCAGCATCAAAAACAAACTTCGCTTCTTTGCACAGCAGACGGGTGAGTGGCCTCGCTATCATAGAGAAGTCTTTGATAAACCTCCTGTAGAAACCGGCATGTCCCAGAAAACTCCGAATATCCCTCACTGTCCTGGGAGGCTGTAGGCTGGTCATAACTTCAATCTTTGCTTTGTCAACCTCGATACCCTGCTCTGATATCCTGTGACCCAAAACAATGCCATCTTTCACCATGAAATGACACTTCTCCCAATTTAACACCAAGTTCTTCTCCTCACATCTTTCCAGCACCTTGCACAGATTAGCAAGGCAGTCGCTAAATGAAGAACCGTAGACTGAGAAATCGTCCATAAAAACCTCCATAATGTCCTCAATAAGATCAGTAAAGATCGACATCATGCATCTCTGGAAAGTGGCAGGAGCATTGCACAATCCGAAAGGCATTCTCCTGTAGGCAAAAGTACCGTATGGGCAGGTGAATGTTGTCTTCTCTTGGTCGTCTGGATGAATGGGTATCTGAAAGAACCCGGAGTAGCCATCGAGAAAACAGTAGTAGGGGTGGTTGGCTAGTCTTTCCAGCATCTGGTCAATGAAAGGAAGTGGGAAGTGGTCCTTCCTTGTGGCTGAGTTTAGCTTCCTGTAGTCAATGCACATCCTATGCCCTGTGACTGTTCTGGTAGGAATCAGCTCATCCTTCTCATTTGTGATGACAGTGATGCCACCCTTCTTAGGAACCACATGAACCGGGCTCACCCAAGTGCTGTCTGAAATTGGGTAGATCACCCCTGCACTCAACAGCTTTAGAATCTCCTTTTTCACAACTTCCATCAGTTTGGGATTCAGTCTTCGCTGGTGCTCTATGGACGTCTTTGACTCATCCTCCAAGTGAATCTTGTGCATGCAAAGATCTGGAGAAATACCTGTAATATCATCCAAAGAGTACCCCAATGCTTTTCTATACTTTCGCAATTTTGAAAGAAGCAAAGCGGTCTCCACATTATTCAGGTTAGCACAAATAATAACAGGATATGTGGAATTCGGTCCCAAGAATGCATACCTCAGCCCAGCTGGGAGGGCTTTAAGTTCCACCTTTGGAGCATTCTCCTCACTCCAATCTGGTTGGGAGGATGACGGTTTGACGGTTTTATCGGTGCCTGAGTCTTCAAGGCTGACATAGGCGACATGCTTCTCAATCGGTGAGGCTGAATCCAAAATCTCAGAAAATCCAACCACTTCTTGGTTCATGAACCCGAACTCACTCTCCTTTGGGTCAATGCGACTTGTAGAGGATCATCAGTGTGCAACTCTTCATCCATTTCCTCCACCAGTTCAGTCAATGTATCAACCCAGAAAGTCTGTCCATCAATAGTCGGATTTTTCAGCACCTTCTCCACATTGTATCTCATCGCCATGTCTCCTAGACGTAAGTCTATATGCCCATTCTGTACATCAATCATGGCTCCAGCAGTAGCTAAAAACGGTCTGCCCAAAATGAGAGGATCTTTAGGTTCCTCTTCCAGCTCCAGAACTACAAAATCGGTAAGCACATATCCCTTTCCAACACCAACAGGGATGTTTTCTAGTACACCGACTGGTCTTCGCACTGATCGGTCAGCAAGGACCAAGGAGATCCTTGTAGGTTTGTAGTTCGTCATGCCTAGCCTCTCAGAGACAGAGAAAGGCATTAGGCTCACTCCTGAACCCAGATCGCAGAGACTCTTCTCAAAGGTAAGTGATCCAATGCGGCATGGTAGAACAAATGCTCCGGGATCTTCACGCTTTTTAGGCATGACATTTTGTAGAACTGCGCTACATTCCTCATTGAGCATCAACACACCCCGCTCTAGGCTCATCTTATCGGTAAGAATCTCCTTCATGTACCTTTTAAGAGAAGGTACCATCTTCACCGCTTCAACGAATGGCAATCTCACATGTAACTCCCCAACAAGGTTCTTTAGCTTCTCGTACTCACGTTCTTTGATCTTCTGCCTTGGTCTGGATGGGTATGGAGCCTTAGGAACATAAGCAGGAGGCGCCACATACACCTCTTCAGGTTCAGAGGAATTTGGCTTCGTCGACACGGGATCGGTCGATCCAGATGGACCGGATCGGTCGATCTCCTTCCCCTTGGATCGGTCGATCTGTTCTTGAGATCGGTCGATCTCTTTCTCTTTCGATTCCTCAATCGTTTTTCCACTCCTAAGTGTTATAGCATTCACAAACTCCTTGGGATTCGTCTCTGACTTCCCTGGTAGAAATCCAGGTGCTGTTCTGCTGCTGGAGGCGGTTTGAGCAACTTGCTTTTCCAAAACTTTCAAATGGGTGTTCAAAGCTTCGAACTTCCCATTAAGCTCTCCATACATGTTATCCACCTTGGTGTTTATCTCTGCAGTGCTATTCTTCTGACCTTCTAGCACCATTTGCAGCATCTTCTTAATTTCGTTATCCTGAGAAGACTGTGACGAAGAGGCATTCCTTGATTCTGATAGTTGTTGTACTGCTGCCTTTGCTGAAATCCTGAGTTGCCCGAGTTGTTCCCCTGATATTGATTTCTGTTCTGAAATCCTTGGTTGAACACACTCTGGTTCTGATTCTGGTTCTGCCTGTTTCCTGCCTGAGGGTAGGACTGATGTTGTGGATTCTCCACATTGTTGCTCCGGTAAGACAGATTATTTTGCTGATTTTGACTCCATCCAAGGTTCTGATTGTAGCCTCTGTTGTAGTTTCCTTGACCACCAATGTAGTTCACATCAGCTTGCATATCATCTGAATCATCACCAACAGTTTCTTGTGAGGAACGATAGCCTTGCTCCTCCACAAATTTCACAGATTTCTGATCTCTCTTGAGAAGCATCTCAATCTTGGCATTCAGCTCATCTATCTTCTTGGATTCATAACCAACACCCTTCTGGCTGGTGTCAAACCTTGACTTGCGGTTTGCTTTGCTGGATGACAGGTTGTTCAGCAAGGTGTAAGCTTCTTCAACAGTCTTGGTCATGAAATCACCATTACTTGCTGTGTCCATGGCATCTTGACTCTCTTCATGAACTCCATTATAGAAAATGTTCAGCAAGCTCACATCAGTGTAACCATGGTGAGGGCAGTCCTGTGTGTACTCCTTGAAACGCTCCCAAGCCTCATGAAAGCTTTCTGAATCAAGCTGCTGAAAGCTTCCAATTCTGCTTCTCAGATATGTGGACCTTGACTTGGTGAAGAAATGCTGTAGAAAAGCAGCTCTTGTCTCTTCCCATGTAGTAAGAGATCCTGGAGGGATGGACTTTAACCATCTGATAGCTTTATCAGCTAAGGAAAACGGGAACAACCTGCATTTCAAAGCGCCTTGAGGAACTCCATTATGTCTGCTGGTGTCACAGACTCGCTCAAAATGCTCCAAGTGATACATCGGGTCCTCAGACGGGTTTCCATGAAACGGATTTTTCTCCACCAAATTAATGAGACCAGTCTTGATCTCAAAGTCTCTTCTCTCAATGGGAGGTGGGCGAATCCCAGAACGATCGGCATAGAATGCATCTGGTGTATCATAATGTGCAAGCGTCATCCTAGGCATGCCATAGTCTCCAGCCTGTTGTCTTGCAGCTACACCAGCCTGCTGATTATCACCAGCATTGTTGCCTTCTCGTTCATCTACAGGAATTGGATTTTGCGGGTTGTCCTGAAATTGGTCTTCTTGGTGTTCAGCCATTTCAACCTCTTCAGCGGACTCAAGTCTTTTCTTTTTCACTTGTCTCTCTAGGCGGCCGAGCTCTAACTCCAAAGGTATTAAATTCGATGATCCTTTGCTTCTAGTATGAAATCCGCTCATTCACCTGAAAACACAAACAGAAAGAGAAAGACAGAAACATTAGACAAAATAAAGAAAATGCTATAGTCTTAAACTGATCATTAACTCTAGGGTGACCAAATGGTCCCCGGCAACGGCGCCAAAAACTTGATGTCTCGAGTTTTAACCCGATTATCTAACTGCAAGTGCACAGTAAAGTACGCAGTAGTAATACGGGATCGAATCCACAGGGACCGATGATCACACGTAGAGTTGCAGACAAGTTAATAGCTACAGCGAATCAAGATATATTTTTGATGGTTTTTATTTAATTTTCTCTAGTGTCACAAAGCATAAACAAGCATGTAAAAAGATGATTTAAACGATTTGAAAACTATTTTAAAACAAACGTTGGGCATTGGGAATTCTCAGGGATTTCTTTTTAATCAAGATACAATTAATGGAAGACACAGGGATATATTAAGAACCGTCTAGAACTCAAACACGATATTAGAATTAACCTACTTCCGTAGCGCTAATTCTCTATGTTATAGAAATCTCCACACTAACTTCCGCTGAGTTTCAATTTCTAAACAAGCATTAAGAACAGGTTCAATATGTTCACAAAGCGCAATAACATCAACTTCCGAGGGTTAAGGACACTTTGCTCATCTAAAGTATTTTCGGAAGTTCAAACAATCACTTTCGGTGCATCAAACAATCTGAAATCATGAACTAAGTGATCAATTCAGTTCAAGCAGTAAGAAATCCATTAGATGAAGAACCAAAACGTAATCCCTTAGTCTACACACGTTTTATGGATCAAAACATCAAGAAATCCCCTATGAGAACCCCTAAACCCAACTAGATGACTACTCACACATAACTAAGCAAGAACAAAACGATTTTGATGAAGAAAACATGATAAGATTGTATTAAAACAGAGTAAAGGTTCAGAAGATCTTCTCCAAATGGTTTTGAGATGAACTCCTTTACAAATCTTCACAAATCACACCAAAACAAGTACAAAACACTCAAATCTCTTCTCTCTAGAACTTGTAAATCTCCTCCTTGGTCGCCCCTGGTCTTTTCTGAGTCTCAAAGGTCGAGTTCTTCTGTCTATTATTGAGGGGAGTGGGTAAAAAGGAGTGAAAAGCTCGTTTGTGCGTGTGGAGCCCGTAGAGCCTTAGATCGGTCGATCCACATAGACCGGATCGGTCGATCTAGTGCATGAAAGCATAGGATCGGTCGATCCACATTGACCGGATCGGTCGATCCCACGTCCTGTGCGATCAATACTTCATTCGGTCCATTGTTCGGTCTATCTTGCTTCTGAATAAATCCCGAATGCGTTCTTTTCTTTCAAGCTATCTAGTAACCTGCATATTACACTTAAGAACACCAAAACGCATCAAATAGACCAAAACATTAATTAAAACCGACCATTTAATTGCTCCAAAACGAGTTTAAAACCGTTAAAAATACGGAATATCAATTCTCCACCACTTTATGTATCCAAATCAAGCTTCTTACAAAGTGATTCTTCCTGGTTTGATTGGAACGACGAAGAAGCTGTGCTATTCCCAAACTGGGAAACTGGAATCACCTGATTTGAAAGTGGGATAACTTCTTCATGCCAACTCCTATGAGATTTATTCAACTTCCTGGTGATTCTCCACCACTTTATGTATCCAAATCAAGCTTTTCACAAATTCATTCATCCTGGTTTGATTGGAACGACGAAGAAGCTGTGCTATTCCCAAACTGGGAAACTGGAATCACCTAATTTTAAAGTGGGATAACTTCTTCATGCCAACTCCTATGAGATTTATTGAACTTCCTGGTGATTCTCCACCACTTTATGTATCCAAATCAAGCTTCTTAGAAAGAGATTCATCCTGGGGGTATTGGAACGACGAAGAAGCTGCTATTCCCAAACTGGGAAACTGGAATCACTTGATTTGAAAGTGGGATAACTTCTTCATGCCAACTCCTATGAGATTTATTCAACTTCCTGGTGATTCTCCACCACTTTATGTATCCAAATCAAGCTTTTTACAAAGAGATT
Organism: Brassica napus; assembly: GCF_020379485.1. NCBI lineage: Eukaryota > Viridiplantae > Streptophyta > Magnoliopsida > Brassicales > Brassicaceae > Brassica > Brassica napus. The sequence continues at coordinate 17,675 of NW_026015164.1, forward strand.
CATCCTGGGTTGATTGGAACGACGAAGAAGCTGTGCTATTCCCAAACTGGGAAACTGGAATCACCTGATTTGAAAGTGGGATAACTTCTTCATGCCAACTCCTATGAAATTTATTCAACTTCCTGGTGATTCTCCACCACTTTATGTATCCAAATCAAGCTTCTTACAAGGAGATTCATCCTGGTTTGATTGGAACGACGAAGAAGCTGTGCTATTCCCAAACTGGGAAACTGGAATCACCTGATTTGAAAGTGGGATAACTTTTTCATGCCAACTCCTATGAGATTTATTCAACTTCCTGGTGATTCTCCACCACTTTATGTATCCAAATCAAGCTTCTCACAAAGAGATTCATCCTGGGTTGATTGGAACGACGAAGAAGCTGTGCTATTCCCAAACTGGGAAACTGGAATCACCTGATTTGAAAGTGGGATAACTTCTTCATGCCAACTCCTATGAGATTTATTCAACTTCCTGGTGATTCTCCACCACTTTATGTATCCAAATCAAGCTTCTTACAAAGAGATTCATCCTGGGTTGATTGGAACGACGAAGAAGCTGTGCTATTCCCAAACTGGGAAACTGGAATCACCTGATTTGAAAGTGGGATAACTTCTTCATGCCAACTCCTATTAGATTTATTCAACTTCCTGGTGATTCTCCACCACTTTATGTATCCAAATCAAGCTTCTTACAAAGAGATTCATCCTGGGGGTATTGGAACGACGAAGAAGCTGTGCTATTCCCAAACTGGGAAACTGGAATCACCTGATTTGAAAGTGGGATAACTTCTTCATCCCCACTCCTATGAGATTTATTCAACTTCCTGGTGATTCTCCACCACTTTATGTATCCAAATCAAGCTTCTTACAAAGAGATTCATCCTGGGTTGATTGGAACGACGAAGAAGCTGTGCTATTCCCAAACTGGGAAACTGGAATCACCTGATTTGAAAGTGGGATAACTTCTTCATGCCAACTCCTATGAGATTTATTCAACTTCCTGGTGATTCTCCACCACTTTATGTATCCAAATCAAGCTTCTTACAAAGTGATTCATCCTGGTTTGATTGGAACGACGAAGAAGCTGTGCTATTCCCAAACTGGGAAACTGGAATCACCTGATTTGAAAGTGGGATAACTTCTTCATGCCAACTCCTATGAGATTTATTCAACTTCCTGGTGATTCTCCACCACTTTATGTATCCAAATCAAGCTTTTCACAAATTCATTCATCCTGGTTTGATTGGAACGACGAAGAAGCTGTGCTATTCCCAAACTGGGAAACTGGAATCACCTGATTTTAAAGTGGGATAACTTCTTCATGCCAACTCCTATGAGATTTATTCAACTTCCTGGTGATTCTCCACCACTTTATGTATCCAAATCAAGATTCTTACAAAGAGATTCATCCTGGTTTGATTGGAACGACGAAGAAGCTGTGCTATTCCCAAACTGGGAAACTGGAATCACCTGATTTGAAAGTGGGATAACTTCTTCATCTCCACTCCTATGAGATTTATTCAACTTTCTGGTGATTCTACACCACTTTATGTATCCAAATCAAGCTTCTTACAAAGAGATTCATCCTTGTTTGATTGGAACGACGAAGAAGCTGTGCTATTCCCAAACTGGGAAACTGGAATCACCTGATTTGAAAGTGGGATAACTTCTTCATGCCAACTCCTATGAAATTTATTCAACTTCCTGGTGATTCTCCACCACTTTATGTATCCAAATCAAGCTTCTTACAAAGAGATTCATCCTGGTTTGATTGGAACGACGAAGAAGCTGTGCTATTCCCAAACTGGGAAACTGGAATCACCTGATTTGAAAGTGGGATAACTTTTTCATGCCAACTCCTATGAGATTTATTCAACTTCCTGGTGATTCTCCACCACTTTATGTATCCAAATCAAGCTTCTTACAAAGAGATTCATCCTGGGTTGATTGGAACGACGAAGAAGCTGTGCTATTCCCAAACTGGGAAACTGGAATCACCTGATTTGAAAGTGGGATAACTTCTTCATGCCAACTCCTATGAGATTTATTCAACTTCCTGGTGATTCTCCACCACTTTATGTATCCAAATCAAGCTTCTTACAAAGAGATTCATCCTGGGTTGATTGGAACGACGAAGAAGCTGTGCTATTCCCAAACTGGGAAACTGGAGTCACCTGATTTGAAAGTGGGATAACTTCTTCATGCCAACTCCTATTAGATTTATTCAACTTCCTGGTGATTTTCCACCACTTTATGTATCCAAATCAAGCTTCTTACAAAGAGATTCATCCTGGGTTGATTGGAAAGACGAAGAAGCTGTGCTATTCCCAAACTGGGAAACTGGAATCACCTGATTTGAAAGTGGGATAACTTCTTCATCTCCACTCCTATGAGATTTATTCAACTTTCTGGTGATTCTACACCACTTTATGTATCCAAATCAAGCTTCTTACAAAGAGATTCATCCTTGTTTGATTGGAACGACAAAGAAGCTGTGCTATTCCCAAACTGGGAAACTGGAATCACCTGATTTGAAAGTGGGATAACTTCTTCATCCCCACTCCTATGAGATTTATTCAACTTCCTGGTGATTCTCCACCACTTTATGTATCCAAATCAAGCTTCTTACAAAGAGATTCATCCTGGGTTGATTGGAACGACGAAGAAGCTGTGCTATTCCCAAACTGGGAAACTGGAATCACCTGATTTGAAAGTGGGAATACTTCTTCATGCCAACTCCTATGAGATTTATTCAACTTCCTGGTGATTCTCCACCACTTTATGTATCCAAATCAAGCTTCTTACAAAGTGATTCATCCTGGTTTGATTGGAACGACGAAGAAGCCGTGCTATTCCCAAACTGGGAAACTGGAATCACCTGATTTGAAAATGGGATAACTTCTTCATCCCCACTCCTATGAGATTTATTCAACTTCCTGGTGATTCTCCACCACTTTATGTATCCAAATCAAGCTTCTTACAAGGAGATTCATCCTGGGTTGATTGGAACGACGAAGAAGCTGTGCTATTCCCAAACTGGGAAACTGGAATCACCTGATTTGAAAGTGGGATAACTTCTTCATGCCAACTCCTATGAGATTTATTCAACTTCCTGGTGATTCTCCACCACTTTATGTATCCAAATCAAGCTTCTTACAAAGTGATTCTTCCTGGTTTGATTGGAACGACGAAGAAGCTGTGCTATTCCCAAACTGGGAAACTGGAATCACCTGATTTGAAAGTGGGATAACTTCTTCATGCCAACTCCTATGAGATTTATTCAACTTCCTGGTGATTCTCCACCACTTTATGTATCCAAATCAAGCTTTTCACAAAGTCATTCATCCTGGTTTGATTGGAATGACGAAGAAGCTGTGCTATTCCCAAACTGGGAAACTGGAATCACCTGATTTGAAAGTGGGATAACTTCTTCATGCCAACTCCTATGAGATTTATTGAACTTCCTGGTGATTCTCCACCACTTTATGTATCCAAATCAAGCTTCTTACCAAGAGATTCATCCTGGTTTGATTGGAACGACGAAGAAGCTGTGCTATTCCCAAACTGGGAAACTGGAATCACCTGATTTGAAAGTGGGATAACTTCTTCATCTCCACTCCTATGAGATTTATTCAACTTTCTGGTGATTCTACACCACTTTATGTATCCAAATCAAGCTTCTTACAAAGAGATTCATCCTGGTTTGATTGGAACGACGAAGAAGCTGTGCTATTCCCAAACTGGGAAACTGGAATCACCTGATTTGAAAGTGGGATAACTTTTTCATGCCAACTCCTATGAGATTTATTCAACTTCCTGGTGATTCTCCACCACTTTATGTATCCAAATCAAGCTTCTTACAAAGAGATTCATCCTGGGTTGATTGGAACGACGAAGAAGCTGTGCTATTCCCAAACTGGGAAACTGGAATCACCTGATTTGAAAGTGGGATAACTTCTTCATGCCAACTCCTATTAGATTTATTCAACTTCCTGGTGATTCTCCACCACTTTTTGTATCCAAATCAAGCTTCTTAGAAAGAGATTCATCCTGGGGGTATTGGAACGACGAAGAAGCTGTGCTATTCCCAAACTGGGAAACTGGAATCACCTGATTTGAAAGTGGGATAACTTCTTCATGCCAACTCCTATGAGATTTATTCAACTTCCTGGTGATTCTCCACCACTTTATGTATCCAAATCAAGCTTCTTACAAAGTGATTCTTCCTGGTTTGATTGGAACGACGAAGAAGCTGTGCTATTCCCAAACTGGGAAACTGGAATCACCTTATTTGAAAGTGGGATAACTTCTTCATGCCAACTCCTATGAGATTTATTCAACTTCCTGGTGATTCTCCACCACTTTATGTATCCAAAGGAGAAGTTTGGTGTAGATTGGTGTTGACTTGAAGAAAGAAATGGAACCAAAGGAGAAGTTTGGTGTAGATTGGGTCTTGAGCAAGAATAGGGCAAGAGCTCCGAAGATTGTCTGTCAAGGCTTTAGGAGTGTCCAGAAGTATCCAAATGAGGTGTGCAAAGTTAGGGTCAAGTCCAGGAGGGGCTTAGACATACTTAGACACCACTTGAAGAGGTTTGGGTGTTGGTGCGAAGATAGGGCGAGGTACGGACAGGCGGTCCGTACCATCGGTCGTACTTCACTCGGGTTCAACCAGAACCTGTGCAAACTTAGGGTGATGGTTTATTAAAGCATCAGGCATCCTTATCTGGTCATGTGGACGTGGGAAAGCAAGGAAAGGAGAGAGTGTGTGGTCCAAAGACAGGCTGTCTCTTAGCTGTAAAGGAAAGGGATATTGGGGACCATGTATCTTGCCTTATACATGGGCAGATTCATGGGAGCCTTTGGGTAACCAATAAGAAGCCAGCCTTTACCTTGACCAGTTTGAATTAACCAATCAACAGCCAGCATTCTCTCCTCCAATCACAAGAGATCACTCAGATTGCAACTACAAGACTTCATCCTAGCCATCCATTTCTATTCAGTCATTTCTATCCATTAGATTAAGGGTTTATGAGTTTGTAATGTGTAAAGCTTATAAATAAGCTATCATGGACGTTTTGTAAGCTCTCTAAGTGAGAGAGGGGGATTTCCCCTCCTCCTTCATGAATCTAAAGTGTTCTTGAGTCTGAGACTCTCTAATCTCTATTCTCCATACTTTTAATCTTTCAATCTCTTTAATCTCTCCTATTCTTCCTCATATACTTACGCCAATCTCTCTTTGATCTTGTCTCGCTCTTTACACACCATTTCAAGCTCTCATCTTACTCCATTGGAGTTCATACACACACAACCTGAGATCTCTGAAAATCTAATATGGTATCAGAGCCAGGTTCATTAGAACTTGGTGTCTAGCTTCCGCAAATCATCACAAGTCATTCCTCTCCTCAGATCCAAGCCATTAGATGTCTAGCCGGTTCTCTCCCTTCAAGAAGAAGGTGTTTTGAAGCCATGGTGGTGTTGGTCGTGCCTCCTCTCTCCAATCTGGATATGGCGTGCCATTCTTACTGTCCAAGATGAAACCTTTCAAGAAGAAAGCTTTCTCCTTGTTCCTTAAACTGCCTAGTCATAAAGATGAAGAAAGGTGGAGCATGTTGGGGTTTGAGTACAAGAAGGAGGTGTGAACACAAGGAGAAGGTGTTGGGTTACAATCTAGCTCTCTTTATCCATCAGTTCGTGACCTGTTACCATGGAGGCTCAAGGAACCAGCTCAGGTTCCTTGGTTGTAAGCTAATCCTAAACCTTCTTGATATGAGCTTGTGATTGTGTTAGGGTTGTTGTGTTGTGTTCTTTACCAATCCGTGGGTTATTGATTAAAATTGCTTCATTATATTGTCTTGTATTGTCCCAGGATGCTAATGAGTCTTGTATGATGTTTGAGAAGTGTTATGCTTACCCGGTTTGGTTATGATTGTGTTAGGATGTTAGAAACTGTCTAAATCCTGTTAGCTCTCATAAACTGAAACCACTTAAGGTATTAATTGCATTGTCTGATGATGAGTGATGTTAGTAATTATAAGTTTTAGAGAATCTGAGTTTGATATAAAGAAAGAAAGAGATTAGAGAGAGTCTAGAGGTGATTTAGGACGAGTTTAGCTAAGAGTTTAGTGTATGATCATGATTGAGAGCCTTTGAGTCTAAGAGAGTGTTTTTGTGTCAAGAACTGTCTGATTATCATTAATGAAGAGTTTACAAATATATAGGAGAATATACAAGGGTTTTCCTAAAGGTAAAGTAAGCAAAGCATGTGAAGTCAAGGAAGAGCTAGGCGCCGGTTTCAAACTAAGCCAATGGTGTTGAGATGAAGAGTGTCAAGTGAAGAATGGAGATGAGGGTTGAGTAGAATGAAGAAGAGGAAGGATAGGAAGGTTTGGGAGCTTTGGGATCAGTCTGTCCGTACAAGGCCGTACATGGCCGTACATGACAGGACAGGCCGTACAAGATAGGATCGACCAAAGCTCAACCAAACCTCACCATAAGTTATCCGAGTTACTTAAGTAAAGAGGAGAAGTTACCTTGGCCTTTGTGGATGGATCAGACCGTTGGAAAGGATAAGGGAGAGTCTTGGACAGGCTGGCACAGCTGGACACGGAAAAGCAAAAGGTATGAGCCAGCTAATGAAGGCTCACACGCGCGGCTCACCTCATTGGACGAGTTTGAAATGGCCATTGACTCCACATGCTTACCTTATCCTCTTAGCTACGAAAACCCTAGTCTCTTCTCTTATAAAGTTGTAAACACTCTCATTAATACAATCAAGCAAGTTATGAGTCTCTCTTAGTCTTTCTAAAACTCTCTCTAGACTCCAAATCTTATTTCAGACTTTAATCTTTTCTAAACTCATTCTAATCTTCTCTAAACACTCAGATTACTCTTAACATCACTAAAACTATCATGGTATCAGAGCCAGGTTAGTGAGAGCCTGAGGTCGTGTGAGATTCTTTGAAGTTACACGTTTGAAGCTTTGAAGAAACTCTTGTGTGTTCTTGTGTGTTTGAGAGGTTCTGGGTACTTTTCAAGTTCAAGACTAGTTGTGGTGTGTTGTCTGAAGCTGCGTGGGTTGAAGATCGAGGCTGTGAGGGTTTCTACAAGTCATTCAACTCAAGATAGAGTTCCTGAAGCTTAGAGAGTTCATCATTCAACATGGAGAGTGGGATGAACATGAACATGAAGGTAGCCGTGTGTTTCAAGGGAAACAACTACTTGGTATGGTCAAGGATGGTGAGAACCACGGTGGGAAGCAAGGGGTTGTGGAAGCATATCAACCCCGGAGAAGCTCCAAAACTCATCACTCAAGGAGAGGATGATGGTGAGGCTGCAAGCAATGCGGCTGAGAAGTGGTATCAAGAGGACATGCTGGTGATGTCAGTGCTTCACGCATCCCTTGAGCCAGCAATCTTAGATGCCTACAGCTACTGTGAGTCTGCTAAGGAACTGTGGGACACACTGAAGAAGGTGTATGGGAATACATCAAACTTGAGCAGGGTGTTTGAGGTGAAGCAAGCGATTAACAACCTGGTACAAGAGGATATGGAGTTCACTAAACACCTTGGGAGATTCAGATCACTATGGTCCGAGATGGAGATGTTAAGGCCAAGCACTACAGATGCAGATGAGCTCAACAAGAGAAGAGAGCAAGACAAGGTCTTTGGCCTACTTCTCACCCTCAACCCGGCGTATAATGGTCTCATCCAGCACCTGCTTAGAGAAGACACTCTACCTGACCTTGAGGATGTGTGTGCGCGGATTCAGAAGGAGCAAGGCTCCATTGGGTTGTTTGCCAAGAAAGGAGACCTTTCCCTTGCAAGCCAAGCGACTCAAGAGGAAGGGAATGAAGCTACACAAGCAAATAAGGCTGCTGCGCATGGGAAGTATGAGGAGAGGAGGTTCAATGGGAACTGTGATCACTGCAAGAAGCATGGCCACAAGAAGAGTCAATGCTGGATCCTTCACCCACACCTCAAACCGGCAAAGTTCATGAAGGACCGTGAGGCAAGGGCTAATGTATCAGATGGAACGAGTGGAGCTGGTTCAAGCAAAGGAAAGGAGATAGATGGGCGTGAAGGAGGTGATGGGAAGTCTCTTGTAGCCTACACTGGAGCCGCAAGCAACCGTGGGAACTATGATCAAGAGTATCTAAGGAGATCCGACCTGGATGCTCTCATCAAGCTCTTTAAAGAGCATGGTAACACATTTGCTTATTCCTTTGGTGCTAGGGCTATAGAGAATGATGAGAATCTAACTAGAACTGATAGGATGCATGAAAGTGTGATTGAGATATTAAACCAATCTAGAACGGCTAGTTTTGCTAGGAATGATCATGTATTCAAACCGTCTAGTATCCTTGCTCATATTGCTAGTTCACATACCATTAAGCCTTTAGTAGTTGATTCTGGTGCATCTCATCATATGATAAGTGACACTAGTTTAATTAAAGACATTGTACCAATGAATGGTAATGTGATGATAGCTAATGGAGATAAGATACCTATTAGAGGAATAGGAAGTCTTTATTAGATATTGTGATTTAAAGAGTGATTAAGTTTAATCTGAGACTTAAAGAGATTGGAGATTAAGAACAAGAGAGAGAGAGACTCAAAACTCCATTAATCAATAACTGATGAGGTTTACAAGTATTAATAGAGAGAGCAACAAGGAAATTCGAAATGTATAAGCATGTGTAGTCAAATGACAGGCTGGAACTCCTTTTGAATCACTTGGCTGTGCTTTCTCACATGCTTGCACTAGTATAAAAGCATCCTCTCCTTTCCAGCATCATACAGGCTGTCAAAGTGCTCCCTTATCCTTCCTTATCCTTTCTGGTCGAATCTTATCTCTTCTCTTCACTAAGTTACCTTCTTATCCCATCAGATAACTTCCCCAAGTTGTTACTGTGGTTAAACTAAAGTTACCACAGTAAAACTCCAAAGTTACTGTCTGCTCCAAATCTCTTCCTCTCTCAACATATCAACTCTTTATTCTCTCATCTCAACACTCCCCCTCAAGCTTGACCATGTGGAACAAGTCAAGCTTGGAAGGACCATGAGATCTCCCTCATTAAAACCTCATTAAGGAAAACCCATTGGGACAAAACCTTAATAAGGAAAGAGTAGAGATCACATGATCAGGAGAGTGTATAGACTAGCCCTTAGGCGAGAGATCAATGAGTCCTAACCTGATGTGTATGGACTCCATTGTCTTTTGCCTTGCTGCCTTTGTGAACACATCTGCTAACTGATCCTCACTCCGAGTATAACAAGGTAGAATTACCCCAAGAATCATCATCTGCCTCACCTTGTGACAATCAACCTCAATGTGCTTTGTTCTCTCATGGAACACAGAATTAGATGCAATGTGGATAGCTGCTTGATTATCACAATGCATTGTCATTGGCGTTGCTTGAATAATCTCCAGATGCTTCAAAATCCCTTTTATCCACACTAGCTCATTTGTAAGCTTCAGCATTGCTCTATACTCGGCCTCAGCACTGGAACAGGACACTACCTTCTGCTTCTTACTCTTCCAAGTGACCAAGTTACCACCAATGAATGTACAATAGCCTGTGGTTGATCTTCTGTCTGCTCGGTCTCCAGCCCAATCTGCATCACAGTAGCCTACAACCTCAGTACTCTTGTTACATCCCATCCATACTCCAAGACCAGTAGTTCCATTCAGATACATCAAGATCCTTTCCACCATCCGCCAATGGTGCTCCTTAGGAACTTGCATGTGTTGACTGACTTGATTCACCGCAAAACACACATCAGGTCTAGTAATGGTAAGATAAATCAACTTCCCCACTAGCTTCCTATATAGCTTAGGATCATGGAACGGATTGCTATCCTCAATCTCCCCCTCACGTGGAACCTTGTAACCATCCTCCATTGGCATCTTGGCTGTCTTTCCTCCATAGGCATCTGCTCCCTTCAAGAGATCAATCACATACTTCCTTTGGGACATAAACAATCCTTCCTTTGATCTGCATATCTCAATCCCAAGAAAATACTTCATTTCCCCCAAGTCTTTAATTTCAAAGCTTGCCTTGAGATACTCCTTTGTAGCCTTAATACCTTCCTTATCACTGCCTGTGATGATGATATCATCCACATACACAAGCAACACCACAATACCAGATGAGGTGGTTAGGGTAAAGAGAGTGTGATCCAATTCTGACTTTCTGAACCCTCTCCCATTCAGTGTAGTACTCAACTTGTTGTACCATGCCCTTGGAGACTGCTTGAGACCATAGATAGCTTTCCTCAACCTCAACACATTACCCTTCTTTACTAGATGTTCAAGACCTGGTGGTGGATGCATGTATACTTCATCTTCCAACTCTCCTTGAAGAAATGCATTCTTCACATCCATTTGCCACAAATCCCACTCAAGATTCACAGCTAAAGATAATACAATCCTGATAGTATGAAGTTTAGCCACAGGAGCAAAGGTCTCAACATAGTCCTCACCATATGTCTGAGTAAATCCTCTTGCCACCAACCTAGACTTGCGCCTCTCTATTCTTCCATCAGGATGAAACTTGATTGTGAACACCCATTTACTAGTCACTGCCTTCTTCCCTTTAGGCAGCTCACTCTCATACCACGTTTCATTCTTAATCATGGCTCCGGACTCATCAGCAACTGAATCTCTCCACTCCTTTAAAGCCATAGCTTCTTCATATGTCCTTGGAATATAGCTCTCATCCAAGCTTACTGTGAAGGCTGTATGCTCGTCCGGAAACTCTGCAAAGGAACACATAGCTTGAGAAGGATGCTCCACAGCCTGGGCATTGTAGTACACTCTCGTGTTTACCCAGTTGGAAGCATCTCTCTTCACCCTTGTGCTCCTCCTTAGCTCCTGAACTTGTTCTTCTTGTGGCTCTTGCCCATCTTCACTTGATTGAGCACCACTCTCATTTGACCCATTAGGATCTCCTTCCCACTCTCCACTCTCATCTGAGCCAGTAGACTCTCTTTGCCCATCTCCACTAGACTGAGCACCAGTCTCTACTTCCTGTGTCACCTCTTGATTATGCTGGCCTGAATCTTCTTGATTTTGCACTTGCTCATGAGATTCAGTTCCATTCCCCCTCTCATGATCAAGAGAAGTTTCTCTTTCAGCTTCACTAGTCGGATTGGAAGACTCTCTTCTTCCAGATTCCTGATCCTGGGATAACCCTATCCCTAGCTTCTCCAACAGCACCCTCAGTGTTGTTGCTCTATCAGATGGAGCTTGAGACAAATCCTTCAGATTTTCCCACTCCTTTTCTTCATAATACCCTTTTGATTCAATAAACTTCACTTCTCTAGATACCATCACTCTCCTTGCTTCAGGATCATAGCACTTGTATCCCTTCTGAGTGATAGAGTATCCAATGAACATAGCCTTAGTACTCTTTGCCTCCAGCTTGTTTCTCTGTTCTCCTGGAGTCATGACATAGCATACACACCCAAATACTCGTAGGTGATCAATAAAAGGCTTGCTCTTATTCAGCACCTCAAATGGAGACAGATTCTTCAGTATCTTGGTTGGGACCCGGTTGATGAGATAGCAAGCAGTCTGTACAGCATCTCCCCAAAAACGTTTTGGGACATTTGCATGAAACATCATCGACCTAGCAACCTCCATCAAGTGCCTATTCTTCCTCTCAGCTACACCATTCTGCTGTGGTGTGTAGGGACAACTGGTCTGATGCACAATCCCATGCTTGGCTAGATGACTCTTGAAGGCATTGCTGATATATTCACCTCCGTTGTCTGATCTCAGTACCTTCACAGTGGCATTGTATTGATTAGATACATATGCTTGGAAGTTCACAAAAGCTTCTAGCACCCTATCTTTAGATGGAAGCAATGTGAGCCATGTATACTTAGACTTCTCATCAATGAATGTCACAAAGTATTTATGGCTGTCTCTAGACATGCATGGAGCTGTCCACACATCCGAGTGAACTAGATCAAAGCAATGCTCATAAGTAGTCTCAGATGTTGGGAAAACAGTCCTACAATGCTTTCCTAATATGCATGCTTCACAATTCAAGTGATTGAATGACATATTAGGGATTATCAATTCAATGGCACGAGCATGAGGATGTCCTAATCTAGCATGCCAAGTAATACTATCAATCTTCTCAGCAGTACTACTCAAGCAAATAGAATCAAAGGGATTAGAGGTCTTAGCCAAGTTGAGGTGGTATAGCTGATTCTTGCTGTCTCCTCTGCCAATAACTCTCCCAGTCTTCAAATCTTGAAACTCAACTTCATCAGGTCTGAATACTACTTGACAATCAAGATCAATGGTAGCTTTCTTCACAGATAATAGATTTGAAGTGAACTGAGGCATGTAGAAGGCAGCCGTGTCCTTCTCAAACAGTTTTAGCTTTCCCACTCCTTCTATTGGGATCATGGCACCATTAGCTATCATAACACTCCCTGTTGCAGCCTTGATCTCACTTATAAGCCTCCTATCACTGATCATGTGATGACTTGCTCCAGAATCAATCACAATGGGTTTAGAAGCTCCGGATTGTATAGCATGCTTCCTGCTTGCTGCTAAGGCTTGTACTTGTTCCATGAACACTCTCCATTCCTTCCTGGTGATGCGATCATCAGCTCCACTCCCTTTCTCCTGCTCTTTTAACACCCCACTGTTTTCTACTGATTCCCCCATGTAGGCTGAGTAAGAACACTCTCCCACAACTCTCTTCCTACCCTTTCCTATGTTGATAGAAGCTTTGGATAGCATTCTGCACCTCCTCTTCTTCCGGAAGCCCTCACTCCTACTCCCGGTTAGCCTCCATGAGCTCTCACTCCTACTCATGGTTAGCTTCTGGAAGCTCTCACTCCTACTCCCAGTTGGCTTCCATGAGCTCTCACTCCTACTCATGGTTAGCCTCTCATCATCTCTCATTATCTCATACGCCCTTCTTATAAGCACACAGATCTCTTCCATTTCCGGAAGCTGTTCCCCTCTTAGAACCATCTCCACCAGCCACCCATATGATGACTCCATGCTCGCCAAGAGCTTCAAGACCGTCGCTTGCTCTTGTGTAGTATCCCCATCCACATGGGATCTCAACCCTTGTAGTTCAATCCACAAATGTTGTAGCTTCCTCACATGGTTATTGAACCCTTCTCTTCCTGGTTTAACTTCACTAATCACCTTCTTGACTTCATACACTCTCCTAAGACTGATCTTGTTCTCATAAACATCTTCAATCTTCTCAAGCAGTGTACTTTCTTCAAGACTAAAGCAATTTCCACTTGTTTCCCTTGCTGTCTGATCTTTCTCAGCAGCTTTCCCTTCAAAGACTCTTCCTTCTCATGGTTTCTCCAAACTCCACACCTTTTCAGAGTTGTTTTCATTTGTGAGAACCACCCCCACTCATTCCCTCTCTCTTTCTTCTCTTCACGCCTTGTTGTACCAGATTGAAGCAGCTCCATTTTCTTTAGCCTAGATCTTCCCTCAAATGCTTCTAATCTCCCACGCCAAGCTTAACTACAAGCTAGACCCCTCTTCTGACCTTGTCACACGCCTAAAGAGACTCCCTTGAAGCTGACTCTCCAAAAGAAACACCAACAGACACAAACTTGACTTTTAAAGGATCTAGCTCTTGAAAAATCTCAAGAACTCTCAAGAACACTCAAGAACACTCAAAAACATTTATAAAAACGAAATCACTCTTTCCTTTTAAAGGAACCTGGCTCTGATACCATATTAGATTTTGTGATTTAAAGAGTGATTAAGTTTAATCTGAGACTTAAAGAGATTGGAGATTAAGAACAAGAGAGAGAGAGACTCAAAACTCCATTAATCAATAACTGATGAGGTTTACAAGTATTAATAGAGAGAGCAACAAGGAAATTCGAAATGTATAAGCATGTGTAGTCAAATGACAGGCTGGAACTCCTTTTGAATCACTTGGCTGTGCTTTCTCACATGCTTGCACTAGTATAAAAGCATCCTCTCCTTTTCAGCATCATACAGGCTGTCAAAGTGCTCCCTTATCCTTCCTTATCCTTTCTGGTCGAATCTTATCTCTTCTCTTCACTAAGTTACCTTCTTATCCCATCAGATAACTTCCCCAAGTTGTTACTGTGGTTAAACTAAAGTTACCACAGTAAAACTCCAAAGTTACTGTCTGCTCCAAATCTCTTCCTCTCTCAACATATCAACTCTTTATTCTCTCATCTCAACAGTCTTAAACTGTTTGGTAAGGAGACTAAAGCCTTTTATATGCCTGAATTTACTTCAAACTTGTTATCTGTTAAGAAATGTGCTACTGATTTGCAATGCAATGTCATATTCAGTCCTAATGATGTGAAGTTTCAGGATATTAAAAGCAGCAAGATGATTGGAAAGGGAGTGACTAAAGGAGAATTGTATTTACTCAAAGATCTTGCTCCTGTTTCTAGTTATAGCTGCTCGTTTACTTCTGTTTCTGGTTCTAGTTTAAGTAAGAATGCATTGTGGCATGCTAGATTAGGACACCCTCATAATAAGGCTTTAAAACTGATGTTGCCAGGTGTTTCCTTTGAGAATAATGAGTGTGAAGCTTGCATCTTAGGCAAGCATTGTAGAACTGTCTTTACCAAGTCTACTACTGTTTATGAAAAATGTTTTGATCTTATCCATTCTGATGTTTGGACTGCACCTTGCCTTTCTAGAGACAATCATAAGTACTATGTAACTTTCATTGATGAAAAATCCAAATACACCTGGTTAACTTTAATTCCAACCAAAGATAGGGTACTTGATGCATTTAAAAACTTTCAAGCCTATGTGACTAACCATTACAATGCCAAGATAAAAATTTTTAGGTCAGATAATGGAGGAGAGTACACGGGACAAGCATTCAAGCTACATCTATCTCAACATGGAATACTTCATCAGACAAGCTGTCCCTATACACCACAACAGAATGGTGTGGCTGAAAGGAAGAACAGGCACTTGATGGAAGTAGCCAGGTCCATGATGTTTCAATCCAATGTGCCTAAGAAGTTTTGGAGTGATGCAGTTGCTACGGCTTGTTATCTCATCAACAGGACACCAACTCTGATCCTTCAAGGACAATCACCATTTGAGGTATTGAATCAGTACAAACCTTCACTCGAGCATATGAAGATCTTTGGATGTTTGTGTTTTGTGATGGTGCCTGGAGAGATAAGAAACAAGCTAGAAGCTAATAGTTCAAAGGCAATGTTCATTGGATACTCATCAAGTCAGAAAGGATACAAGTGCTATGATCCTAACACAAGGAGAGTGTTAGTATCTAGAGAAGTAAAGTTTTTTGAAGAAAAAGGATATTATGAGGAGCAGATTCAAGAAGATTTGAAGGATCTTACATCTGATAGAGCTGAAACCTTGAGATTGATCCTAGAAGGGCTTGGAATCAACATGAATCAAGGACATCAGGGGGGGAGAAGCACGACTCCAGCACCGGATCATCAGACTTCCAACCTTGAGCATGAAGGGGGGAATGAAACAAGAACTCCAAACCTTGAGCGTGAAGAAACATGTAGAGAAGAGAGTTCTGGCTCTCATGATCAAGCTGTGGAATCAGATGATCAACAAGAAGAAGCTAATGATCAGCTAAGGGAAGAGGGAGCTGAAGCAAGTCAGCTAGGAGAAGAAAGATCCGAAATGTTGCCACAAGAAGAAGAACAAGAGATGACACAAGAAGGGCCAATGTTAAGAAGAAGTACAAGGCTGAGAAAGGATCCTTCCAGTTGGGTAAACACGAGAGTGTACTACAATGCCCAAGCTGTGGAGCATCCTACTCAGGCCGTGTGTTCTTTCAGTCAATATCCAGAAGCACATTGTGCATTTATGGTAAACTTGAATGAGAATCACATTCCAAGAAGCTATGAAGAGGCAATGGAGGATAAGGAGTGGAAGGAATCAGTAGGAGCTGAGGCAGGAGCTATGATAAAGAATGATACATGGTATGAGAGTGAACTACCAAAAGGGAAGAAGGCAGTGTCTAGTAGATGGATCTTTACAATCAAGTACAAGGCTGATGGGTCGATTGAGAGGAAGAAAACTAGACTAGTAGCAAGAGGGTTTACTCAGACATATGGAGAGGATTACATTGAGACATTTGCACCAGTAGCCAAGCTACACACAATTAGAATTGTTTTAAGCTTGGCTGTGAACCTTGGATGGGGATTGTGGCAAATGGATGTAAAGAATGCATTTCTACAAGGAGAACTTGAGGATGAAGTCTATATGTATCCTCCACCAGGTCTTGAACATCTAGTGAAGAGAGGGAATGTACTGAGGTTAAAAAAGGCTATCTATGGGCTGAAGCAATCACCAAGAGCATGGTACAACAAGCTGAGCACAACTCTGAATGGCCGAGGCTTTAAGAAGTCAGAATTGGACCATACTCTCTTTACCCTTACTACACCCTCAGGTATGGTTGCTCTCCTTGTGTATGTGGATGATATCATTATCACAGGAAGTGATAAAGAAGGTATCAAAGCAACCAAGGAGTTTCTAAAGTCTATGTTTGAAATAAAAGACTTGGGAGAAATGAAATACTTTCTTGGAATTGAGATTTGTAGATCCAAGGAAGGTTTGTTCATGTCCCAAAGGAAGTATACACTTGATCTTTTGAAAGATGCATGTGCTTATGGAGGCAAGACAGCAAGGATGCCAATGGAGGATGGCTACAAAGTACCAAGAGAGGGGGAGATTGAAGACAGCAAGCCATTTCATGATCGTAAACTCTATAGAAAACTTGTTGGAAAATTGATTTATCTAACCATCACAAGACCTGATATATGCTTTGCTGTGAATCAGGTGAGTCAACACATGCAGCTTCCCAAGGAACATCATTGGCGTATGGTGGAGAGGCTGCTGATGTATCTAAATGGCTCGCCGGATCAAGGTGTATGGATGGGGTGCAATGGAAGCACAGAAGTGGTGGGCTATTGTGATGCTGATTGGGCAGGTGATAGAGCTGACAGAAGATCAACAACCGGCTATTGCACATTCATTGGAGGCAACTTGGTGACTTGGAAGAGTAAGAAACAGAAGGTGGTGTCATGCTCTAGTGCAGAAGCTGAATATAGAGCCATGCTGAAGCTTACAAACGAGCTAGTTTGGATCAAGGGCATCTTGAAGCATTTGGAGATAGCACAAGACACTCCAATGACAATGCATTGTGACAACCAGGCCGCCATTCACATAGCCTCCAACTCGGTGTTCCATGAGAGAACAAAGCACATTGAGGTTGATTGCCACAAGGTGAGGCAGATGATTGTCCTAGGAGTCATCTTGCCATGTTATACTAGGAGTGAAGATCAGTTGGCTGATGTATTCACCAAGGCTGCAAGGCAAAAGACAATGGAGTCCATTCATATCAGATTGGGCCTCATTGATCTTGGGAAGAGAAGCAGCTGATCCCCTTAGTCATGAGATCTTTACTCTTTTTCCCTCATTAAGGTTTTGTCCCAATGGGTTTTCCTTAGTGAGGTTTTTAATGAGGAAGATCTCATGGCTGTCCAAGCTTAGTCTTTCACAAAGCTAAGCTTGAGGGGGAGTGTTGAGATGAAGAGTGTCAAGTGAAGAATGGAGATGAGGGTTGAGTAGAATGAAGAAGAGGAAGGATAGGAAGGTTTGGGAGCTTTGGGATCAGCCTGTCCGTACAAGGCCGTACATGGCCGTACATGACAGGACAGGCCGTACAAGATAGGATCGACCAAAGCTCAACCAAACCTCACCATAAGTTATCCGAGTTACTTAAGTAAAAAGGAGAAGTTACCTTGGCCTTTGTGGATGGATCAGACCGTTGGAAAGGATAAGGGAGAGTCTTGGACAGGCTGGCATAGCTGGACACGGAAAAGCAAAAGGTATGAGCCAGCTAATGAAGGCTCACACGCGCGGCTCACCTCATTGGACGAGTTTGAAATGGCCATTGACTCCACATGCTTACCTTATCCTCTTAGCTACGAAAACCCTAGTCTCTTCTCTTATAAAGTTGTAAACACTCTCATTAATACAATCAAGCAAGTTATGAGTCTCTCTTAGTCTTTCTAAAACTCTCTCTAGACTCCAAATCTTATTTCAGACTTTAATCTTTTCTAAACTCATTCTAATCTTCTCTAAACACTCAGATTACTCTTAACATCACTAAAACTATCAAATGGGAGACTCCACATGTGTGGGATGAATGGATAAGGTTGCTTTCCCTTTCCAGCTGCATACAGCCTGTCAAGCCGCGGCCTTATCCTTCTCTCAACGGTCTGATTAAGTGCTGGTAACTCTCCATAGTTACCATCACCCTTTTCACAAGTAACCATCCTGAATAGTGAAGAGTATTACCCAAGACTTGTACGGCCACTCCTCATGTACGGCCTGTATGGATTGTACGGACTAAGCCTCCTCAATCCCTTTCTTCCTAATGCTTCACCACTTCATACCCTCTCCTCACATACATTACTCAACACTTCATCTCATGATCTCATCTCAAAGTGATCTCATCTCAACACTCCCCCTCAAGCTTAGCTTTGTGAAAGTCTAAGCTTGGATAGCCATGAGATCTTCCTCATTAAAAACCTCATCAAAGAAAACCCATTGGGACAAAACTTTGATAAGGGAAAAAGAGTAAAGACCTCATAGCTAAGGGGCTTAGCTCCTTCTCGTGAGATCAATGAGTCCTAGCCGGCTATGAATGGACTCAATTGTCTTCTGTCTTGCTGCCTTTGTGAACACATCTGCTAGCTGATCTTCACTTCTCGTGTAACATGGTAAGATGACTCCAAGAAGAATCATTTGCCTCACCTTGTGACAATCTACTTCAATGTGCTTGGTTCTCTCATGGAAGACTGAGTTGGTGGCAATGTGTATAGCAGCCTGGTTGTCACAATGCATGGTCATTGGAGTGGATTGAATAATCTCCAAGTGCTTCAGTATCCCTTTGATCCATACAAGCTCATTAGTCAGCTTCAGCATGGCTCGGTATTCAGCTTCAGCACTTGAGCATGAGACCACCTTCTGCTTCTTACTCTTCCAAGTTACTAAGTTCCCTCCAATGAATGTGCAGTAGCCGGTTGTGGACCTTCTATCTGCTCTATCTCCTGCCCAATCCGCATCACAGTAGCCTACAACTTCTGTACTCCCATTACACCCCATCCACACTCCTTGATCCGCTGAGCCATTAAGATACATCAAGAGCCGGTTCACCATTCCCCAATGATGTTCTTTTGGAACTTGCATATGCTGACTCACCTGGTTCACAGCAAAACAAATATCAGGACGTGTGATGGTTAGGTATATGAGCTTACCCACTAGCTTTCTATAAAGCTTTGCATCCTTGAATGGTGGACTGTCTTCAATCTCCCCCTCACGTGGAACCTTGTATCCATCTTCCAAGGGAGTCTTGGCCGTCTTTCCATCAAGCTTACCTGCATCTTTCAACAGATCAAGTGTATACTTTCTTGGGATAGAAACAAACCTTCCTTGGATCTACATATCTCAATCCAAGGAAGTATTTCATCTCTCCCAAGTCTTTAATCTCAAAAACAGATTTAAGAAAGTCTTTAGTGGCTTGTATCTCTTCTTTATCACTACCTGTTATAATGATGTCATCTACATACACAAGTAGAACGACAATACCTGAAGGTGTGTTGAGTGTAAAGAGAGTATGATCAAGCTCTGACTTCCTAAAGCCTCTTCCATTCAGAGTTGTGCTCAACTTGTTGTACCATGCCCTTGGTGATTGTTTCAGACCATAGATAGCTTTCTTTAGTCTGAGAACATTCCCTTTCTTCACCAAGTGCTCTAGACCAGGAGGAGGTAACATATACACTTCATCTTCTAGTTCTCCTTGTAGAAATGCATTCTTTACATCCATTTGCCACAAGCCCCACTCAAGATTCACCGCAAGTGATAGGACAATCCTGATGGTATGTAGCTTAGCAACTGGCGCAAATGTGTCTATATAATCCTCTCCATATGTTTGAGTGAATCCTCTTGCAACCAAGCGAGTCTTCTTTCTATCAATCTGTCCATTTGCTAGGTACTTGATTGTGAAGATCCATCTACTAGACACTGCCCTCTTTCCTTTAGGTAACTCACTCTCATACCAAGTATCATTCTTGATCATTGCATTGGATTCAGCTCCCACTGATTCCCTCCACTCCTTGTCCTTCATGGCTTCCTCATATGACTTTGGTACATGGCTCTCATCTAAGCTTACCATAAAGGCACAATGTTCTTCTGGATAATGAGCAAAGGAACACACAGCTTGAGAGGGATGTTCCACAGCCTGGGCATTGTAGTACACTCTCGTGTTTACCCAGTTGGAACTATCCTTTCTCACTCTGGTGCTTCTTCTCAATGGCTGCACCGCCGGCTCTGATTCAGGTTCAGTTGTAGTTGCATTAGTTTCCTCCTCTTGATCTTGGCTTGGTACCTCCGTATCTTCCTGCATCATACTTTGATCATGATCACCTGAGCCTTCTTGATCATGGCTTTCAACCTGTACTTCAGCTGGTTCAGGTATGTTTTCCCCCCCATGATCTAGGTTTGATGCCTCGGTAGGTTGTGTGGTTGTTGTACTGCGTCTCTCCTTCGGATCCTGGGTAGTATGTATCCCAAGCCCCTCTAGAATACTTCTAAGGCTGGCCGCTCTATCTGACTCTCTTGTCAATTCTAGCAGCTCATCTTGATTCTTTTCCTCATAGAACCCCTTTGCTTCAATGAACTTTACATCTCTAGAGACTAGGACTCTTCGAGTAGTAGGATCATAGCACTTGTAACCCTTTTGAGTAGTAGAGTAGCCAACAAACATAGCTCTTGTGCTGGTTGCTTCAAGCTTGTTTCTCAACTCTTTTGGCCTAAGGACAAAGCATAGACATCCAAAGATTCGCATATGCTCCAATGATGGCTTGTACTTGTTCAAGGCTTCAAAAGGGGACTGATCATGTAGAATCTTAGTTGGGATCCGGTTGATTAGATAACACGATGTAGCCACAGCATCACTCCAAAACCTTTTAGGGACATTTCCTTGAAACATCATTGACCTTGCCACCTCCATGAGATGCCTATTCTTTCTCTCAGCCACTCCATTTTGCTGAGGAGTATAAGGACAACTCGTTTGGTGTAGTATCCCATGTTGCGCTAGATGTTGCTTGAATGCTTGACCAGTGTATTCCCCACCATTATCTGATCTCAAAATTTTAATCTTGGCATTGTAATGGTTAGTCACATAGTTTTGAAAATTTTTAAAAGCTTCAAGCACCCTATCTTTGGTTTGAATGAGTGTTATCCAGGTGTATTTCGATTTTTCATCTATGAATGTGACAAAGTATTTAAAACTATCCCTAGACAAGCAAGGAGCAGTCCAAACATCAGAGTGAATTAGATCAAAGCACTTGTCATAAGCAGTAGATGAAATGGGAAACACAGTTTTACAATGCTTGCCTAAAATGCAAGCTTCACAATCCTTATTTTCAAATACCACACCTGGTAACATTAAGTTTAAAGCCCTAACATGGGGATGACCTAGTCTAGCATGCCACAATGCATTTTTATTCATCATAGAAGCAGAAGTAAATGAGCATAAGTAATCAGAAACAGGAGCTAGTTCTTCAAGTAAATATAAATCTCCCTTGGTAACTCCTTTTCCAATCAATTGGCTGCTCTCAATATCCTGAAACTTCACATCATTAGGACTGAATATAACATTGCAATTAAGATCTGTAGTACACTTCTTTACAGATAATAGATTTGATGTGAAGTCAGGCATATAAAATGCTTTAGAGTCTTTATCAAACAATTTTAGCTTGCCAATTCCTCTAATTGGGATTTTATCTCCATTTGCAATCATGACATGTCCATTTGTAGGTTCAATGTCTCTAATCAAGCTAGTATCACTAATCATATGATGAGATGCTCCTGAATCAACTACCAATGGTTTAAACAGATTGTGTGCAATATGAGACTGTCCTAGTATGCTAGTAGGTTTATAAGCAATGCTTGAATGATCAGGTTCTCTAGCAATACTACACGATTCATATAATGCACCAAAGGAGTGACCAAGAGTACCAAGTGTGTTACCATTCTACTTTAGCATTTTGATGAGGGAGTCAAGGTCTGATCTCCTTAGGTACTCGTTCTCACGGTTGTTCTGAAGGCTTGGCTGAGGTGTGTAAGTCACCAGTGTTGAGATGTGTTGAGGTATATGTGAAGGCATTGAGGAGTTAAGGACATGAGAAAGCTAAGGTGTGAAAGGAAAGGGAGTTAAGAGTAAACTAAGGCATGGTACGGACGGGCCATCCGTACACTGACCGTACCAAGGTAAAACTAGGATGGTAACTTCACCGAGTAACTCTTATGGACCGAGGTGAAGTTACACTCGACCAAAAGCTTATCCAGACGTTGGAGTGGATAAGGGAGGCGCGGCTTGACAGCTTGGACAGGCTGGCAAGGGCTGGAAAGGAAGAGCATCTTGGACCAGGATCAGGAAGATGCCCGAACGTGTGAAGCTAGTCATTGGCCGGTTCAAACAAAAGCAAAGGCTCTTCCCTTGACCTCACATGCTTATCTACTCTTGTGTTTCGAAAACCCTAATGTCTAGAACAATATAAATATGTAACCTCACTCATTAATAAGATCATACAGTTCTGAGTCTCTCTCTAATTTCCTAAGTCACCATGATTCTCTCTTAGACACTAAACAGCTCTCAAGTCTCTTAATCTTTCACAATCTCTTCCTAATCTCTACTTAAACTCTTACTTATATTCTAGTTACTCTAAGGATCTCTAAATATCATATGGTATCAGAGCCAGGTTCATTAGAATCTGGGGTTTGATCTTTAGAGAGTTACAAGCTGAAGGCTTTGAAGCTACACGCGAGTGGCTTTGAAGGTGTTTGGGCTGTGCTACGTTCAGTGTGTGTTTACGCGATCCTAGACTCAAGATTGGTGTGTGTACGTGATTCAAGACTCAAGATTTCATCAGATTCAAGCTGTTCAAGTCAAGCTGAGCAAAGATGGAACATGGTATGAACATGAGGATGAAGGTAGCGGTTACTTTCAAAGGTAACAACTACCTTGTGTGGTCTCGGATGGTGAAGACTGCGGTGGGAAGTAAGGGTTTGTGGGGGCACATCACAACAGGGGAGGCTCCGAAACTCATTACTCAGGGAGGAGATCAAGAAGAAGTCTCCAATGAAGTGGCTGTAGAGAAATGGCAACAAGAAGACATGCTGGTGATGACGGTTTTACACACGCATCCTTGGATCCAGCTATCTTGGATGCCTACAGCTACTGTGAATCAGCCAAGGAGCTGTGGGACACGCTGAAGAAGGTGTATGGGAACATCTCCAACCTCAGCCGTGTGTTTGAAGTGAAGCAAGCTATCAACCGTCTAGTACAAGAGGATATGGAGTTCACTAAGCACTTGGGAAGGTTCAGGTCTTTATGGTCAGAACTGGAGATGCTGAGGCCGAGCACAACTGATCCTGATCAGTTGAATGAGAGGCGTGAGCAAGATAAGGTCTTTGGGCTGCTTCTCACGTTGAACCCGGCCTACACTCAACTCATCCAGCACATGTTACGGGCTGACAAGCTTCCGGACCTTGAGGATGTGTGTGCGCAAATCCAAAGGGAGCAAGGGTCTATGGGGTTGTTTGGAGGAAAGGGGGAGCTCTCTCTTGCCAATCAGGCAGCTCATGAGGACTTAACCGAAGCTCCACAAGCTAACAAGGCATCTCACGGGAAGTATGAGGACAGGAAGTTCAATGGTAACTGTGATCATTGCAAGAAGCATGGTCATAAGAAGAGCCAATGTTGGATACTACACCCACACCTCAAGCCGGCCAAGTTCATGAAGGAGCGTGAGGGAAGGGCAAATGTGACTGAAGGATCAAGTGGAGCTGGCACCATCAAGACAAGTGAGGTGGATGGTCATGGAGGCAATGATGGGAATGGGAAGTCTCTGGTGGCTTACACAGGCGCCTCAAGCTCATGCAGCAACAATGACTACATCAGGAGATCAGACCTTGATGCACTCTTCAAAATGCTAAAGGAAAACGGTAACACTTATGGTTATTCCTTTGGAGCCTCTATGATTGCATATAAGGATGATCACTTGATTAGAGAACTAGTAGAACGGTTAGAAGCTAGGAATGAGTATAGATATGCACACATTGCTAGAAATGATAGGATGTCTCCATCACTTAGTAATCTATGTCATAATGCTAAACGAGTAGATAAACCATTGATTATTGATTCTGGTGCATCACATCATATGATAAGTGATGAGAAACTGATTAAGGATATAGAACCTACTCATGGGCATGTAATGATAGCAAATGGAGATAAGATACCTATTAAGGGAATAGGGAAGCTTAAGTTGTTTAACAAAGAATCTAAAGCTTTTTACATGCCTGAATTCACATCAAACCTATTATCTGTAAAGAAATGTACTAATGATTTACAATGCAATGTTATCTTTAGTCCTAATGATGTGAAATTTCAGGATATTGAGAGCAGTAGATTGATTGGGAAAGGAGTGACTAAAGGAGATCTC
The DNA here is from genome assembly GCF_020379485.1 of Brassica napus. Taxonomy (NCBI): domain Eukaryota; kingdom Viridiplantae; phylum Streptophyta; class Magnoliopsida; order Brassicales; family Brassicaceae; genus Brassica; species Brassica napus. Next base: position 42,231 of record NW_026015164.1, read on the forward strand.
TATATGCTTGAAGAACTCACTTCTGTTCCTGATTATAGTTGCTCGTTTACTTCTGCTTCTTTGTTGAATAAACATGCATTGTGGCATGCTAGAGTAGGACACCCTCATGTTAAAGCTTTGAACTTAATGGTACCAGGTGTTGTGTTTGAAAACAAAAATTGTGAAGCTTGCATTTTAGGCAAGCATTGTAGAATGTGTTTCAAAAGTCTACTACCGTTTATGAGAATTGCTTTGATCTAGTTCATTCAGATGTGTGGACTGCCCCTTGCTTATCTAGAGATAGCTATAAGTATTTTGTCACATTCATTGATGAAAAATCCAAATACACCTGGTTAACCTTAATTCAGACCAAAGATAGGGTGCTTGATGCATTTAGGAACTTTCAAACTTATGTGACTAACCATTATCATGCTAAGATTAAAATTTTGAGATCAGATAATGGAGGAGAGTACACAAGCAATGCATTCAAGCAACACTTATCACAATATGGGATTCTACATCAAACAAGTTGTCCGTATACTCCAGCAAAATGGAGTGGCTGAGAGGAAGAATAGGCACCTCATGGAGGTGGCAAGGTCACTTATGTTTCAGAGTAACGTTCCAAAGAGATTTTGGAGTGATGCGGTTGCCACTGCTTGTTACTTGATCAATAGAACTCCAACCAAGATTCTGAATGAGAAGGCTCCATTTGAAGTTCTAAACAAGTACAAGCCAGTTCTTGATTACTTGAAAGTCTTTGGATGTCTATGCTTTGTGCTCAAACCAGGAGAGATGCGCAACAAGCTAGAAGCAAGAAGTACCAAGGCTGTATTCATAGGATACTCAGCTACACAGAAAGGATACAAGTGCTATGATCCTATAGCAAGAAGAGTACTTGTATCTAGAGACGTGAAGTTCTTAGAAGATAGAGGGTACTATGAAGAAAAGAATCAAGAAGACCTGAAGGACTTAACATCAGACAAGGCCACCACCTTGCGGATCATCCTTGAAGGTCTTGGAATCAGTACATCCCAGGATCCAAGAGATCACACGACTACACCTCCTGAAGTTGGTTCACCATCCCACCTTGATCATGAGGGAGGAGAGGAGCATGAAGAGCCTATACAAGAGGCTAACCAAGATGAAGGAGGAGTAGAGAACGAAGGAGAAGAGAGCATAGGTTCTGATGGTCATGGGCATGATCATGGTGTGATACAAACACCTTCTCAAAACGAAGTGGTAGAAGAAGCACAGGAAGAAGAACCGGTTGTGCAGCCACTAAGAAGGAGTACAAGGATAAGAAGGATCCTTCTAGCTGGGTAAACACGAGAGTGTACTACAATGCCCAAGCTGTGGAGCATCCTTCTCAAGCCGTGTGCTCCTTTGCTCAATATCCAGAAGCACATTGTGCTTTCATGGTAAACTTGGATGAGAATCACATCCCAAGAAGCTATGAAGAGGCAATGAAGGATAAGGAATGGAAGGAATCAGTAGGAGCTGAGGCAGGAGCTATGATAAAGAATGATACATGGTATGAGAGTGAACTACCAAAAGGGAAGAAGGCAGTGTCTAGTAGATGGATCTTCACAATCAAATACAAGGCTGATGGACAGATTGAGAGGAAGAAAACTAGATTAGTAGCAAGAGGGTTCACTCAGACATATGGGGAGGATTACATTGAGACATTTGCCCCTGTAGCTAAGCTACACACCATTAGGATTGTTCTAAGCTTGGCGGTTAATCTTGGATGGGGATTGTGGCAAATGGATGTAAAGAATGCATTCTTACAAGGGGAACTTGAGGATGAAGTCTACATGTATCCTCCGCCAGGTCTAGACCATCTAGTGAAGAAAGGGAATGTACTGAGGTTAAAGAAGGCTATCTATGGCTTAAAGCAGTCACCAAGAGCGTGTATAAAAATTGAACAATTGAGCACAACTTTGAATGGACGTGGCTTCAGAAGTCAGTTAGATCACACACA
>NW_026015165.1:0-100089 GCF_020379485.1 Brassica napus
TCCTTAATGAAGAGTTTACAAATATATAGGGCGAATATACAAGGGTTTTCCTAAAAGGTAAAGTAAGCAAAGCATTGAAGTCAAGGAAGAGCTTAGGGCCGGTTTCACACTAAGCCAAGGTGTTGAGATGAAGAGTGTCAAGTGAAGAATGGAGATGAGGGTGAGTAGAATGAAGAAGAGGAAGGATAGGAAGGTTTGGGAGCTTTGGGATCAGCCTGTCCGTACAAGGCCGTACATGGCCGTACATGACAGGACAGGCCGTACAAGATAGGATCGACCAAAGCTCAACCAAACCTCACCATAAGTTATCCGAGTTACTTAAGTAAAGAGGAGAAGTTACCTTGGCCTTTGTGGATGGATCAGACCGTTGGAAAGGATAAGGGAGAGTCTTGGACAGGCTGGCACAGCTGGACACGGAAAAGCAAAAGGTATGAGCCAGCTAATGAAGGCTCACACGCGCGGCTCACCTCATTGGACGAGTTTGAAATGGCCATTGACTCCACATGCTTACCTTATCCTCTTAGCTACGAAAACCCTAGCTCTTCTCTTATAAAGTTGTAAACACTCTCATTAATACAATTCAGCAGTTATGAGTCTCTCTTAGTCTTCTAAAACTCTCTCTAGACTCCAAATCTTATTTCAGACTTTAATCTTTCTAAACTCATTCTAATCTTCTCTAAACACTCAGATTACTCTTAACATCACTAAAACTATCATGGTATCAGAGCCAGGTTAGTGAGAGCCTGAGGTCGTGTGAGATTCTTTGAAGTTACACGTTTGAAGCTTTGAAGAAACTCTGTGTGTTCTTGTGTGTTTGAGAGGTTCCTGGGTACTTTCAAGTTCAAGACTAGTTGTGGTGTGTTGTCTGAAGCTGCGTGGGTTGAAGATCGAGTGAGGGTTTCTACAAGTCATTCAACTCAAGATAGAGTTCCTGAAGCTTAGAGAGTTCATCATTCAACATGGAGAGTGGGATGAACATGAACATGAAGGTAGCCGTGTGTTTCAAGGGAAACAACTACTTGGTATGGTCAAGGATGGTGAGAACCACGGTGGGAAGCAAGGGGTTGTGGAAGCATATCAACCCCGGAGAAGCTCCAAAACTCATCACTCAAGGAGAGGATGATGGTGAGGCTGCAAGCAACGCGGCTGAGAAGTGGTATCAAGAGGACATGCTGGTGATGTCAGTGCTTCACGCATCCCTTGAGCCAGCAATCTTAGATGCCTACAGCTACTGTGAGTCTGCTAAGGAACTGTGGGACACATGAAGAAGGTGTATGGGAATACATCAAACTTGAGCAGGGTGTTTGAGGTGAAGCAAGCGATTACAACCTGGTACAAGAGGATATGGAGTTCACTAAACACCTTGGGAGATTCAGATCACTATGGTCCGAGATGGAGATGTTAAGGCCAAGCACTACAGATGCAGATGAGCTCAACAAGAGAAGAGAGCAAGACAAGGTCTTTGGCCTACTTCTCACCCTCACCCGGCGTATAATGGTCTCATCCAGCACCTGCTTAGAGAAGACACTCTACCTGACCTTGAGGATGTGTGTGCGCGGATTCAGAAGGAGCAAGGCTCCATTGGGTTGTTTGCCAAGAAAGGAGACCTTTCCCTTGCAAGCCAAGCGACTCAGAGGAAGGGAATGAAGCTACACAAGCAAATAAGGCTGCTGCGCATGGGAAGTATGAGGAGAGGAGGTTCAATGGGAACTGTGATCACTGCAAGAAGCATGGCCAAAAGAAGAGTCAATGCTGGATCCTTCACCCACACCTCAAACCGGCAAAGTTCATGAAGGACCGTGAGGCAAGGCTAATGTATCAGATGGAACGAGTGGAGCTGGTTCAAGCAAAGGAAAGGAGATAGATGGGCGTGAAGGAGGTGATGGGAAGTCTCTTGTAGCCTACACTGGAGCCCCAAGCAACCGTGGGAACTATGATCAAGAGTATCTAAGGAGATCCGACCTGGATGCTCTCATCAAGCTCTTTAAAGAGCATGGTAACACATTTGCTTATTCCTTTGGTGCTAGGGCTATAGAGAATGATGAGAATCTAACTAGAACTGATAGGATGCATGAAAGTGTGATTGAGATATTAAACCATCTAGAACGGCTAGTTTTGCTAGGAATGATCATGTATTCAAACCATCTAGTATCCTTGCTCATATTGCTAGTTCACATACCATTAAGCCTTTAGTAGTTGATTCTGGTGCATCTCATCATATGATAAGTGACACTAGTTTAATTAAAGACATTGTACCAATGAATGGTAATGTGATGATAGCTAAGGAGATAAGATACCTATTAGAGGAATAGGAAGTCTTATTAGATATTGTGATTTAAAGAGTGATTAAGTTTAATCTGAGACTTAAAGAGATTGGAGATTAAGAACAAGAGAGAGAGAGACTCAAAACTCCATTAACAATACTATGAGGTTTACAAGTATAATAGAGAGAGCAACAAGGAAATTCGAAATGTATAAGCATGTGTAGTCAAATGACAGGCTGGAACTCCTTTTGAATCACTTGGCTGTGCTTTCTCACATGCTTGCACTAGTATAAAAGCATCCTCTCCTTTCCAGCATCATACAGGCTGTCAAAGTGCTCCCTTATCCTCCTTATCCTTCTGGTCGAATCTTATCTCTTCTCTTCACTAAGTTACCTTCTTATCCCATCAGATAACTTCCCAAGTTGTTACTGTGGTAAACTAAAGTTACCACAGTAAAACTCCAAAGTTACTGTCTGCTCCAAATCTCTTCCTCTCTCAACATATCAACTCTTTATTCTCTCATCTCAACACTCCCCCTCAAGCTTGACCATGTGGAACAAGTCAAGCTTGGAAGGACCATGAGATCTCCCTCATTAAAACCTCATTAAGGAAAACCCATGGGACAAAACCTTAATGAGGAAAGAGTAGAGATCACATGATCAGGAGAGTGTATAGACTAGCCCTTAGGCGAGAGATCAATGAGTCCTAACCTGATGTGTATGGACTCCATTGTCTTTTGCCTTGCTGCCTTTGTGAACACATCTGCTAACTGATCCTCACTCCGAGTATACAAGGTAGAATCACCCCAAGAATCATCATCTGCCTCACCTTGTGACAATCAACCTCAATGTGCTTTGTTCTCTCATGGAACACAGAATTAGATGCAATGTGGATAGCTGCTTGATTATCACAATGCATTGTCATTGGCGTTGCTTGAATAATCTCCAGATGCTTCAAAATCCCTTTTATCCACACTAGCTCATTTGTAAGCTTCAGCATTGCTTTATACTCGGCCTCAGCACTGGAACAAGACACTACCTTCTGCTTCTTACTCTTCCAAGTGACCAAGTTACCACCAATGAATGTACAATAGCCTGTGGTTGATCTTCTGTCTGCTCGGTCTCCAGCCCAATCTGCATCACAGTAGCCTACAACCTCAGTACTCTTGTTACATCCCATCCATACTCCAAGACCAGTAGTTCCATTCAGATACATCAAGATCCTTTCCACCATCCGCCATGGTGCTCCTTAGGAACTTGCATGTGTTGACTGACTTGATTCACCGCAAAACACACATCAGGTCTAGTAATGGTAAGATAAATCAACTTCCCCACTAGCTTCCTATATAGCTTAGGATCATGGAACGGCTTGCTATCCTCAATCTCCCCCTCACGTGGAACCTTGTAACCATCCTCCATTGGCATCTTGGCTGTCTTCCTCCATAGGCATCTGCTCCCTTCAAGAGATCAATCACATACTTCCTTTGGGACATAAACAATCCTTCCTTTGATCTGCATATCTCAATCCCAAGAAAATACTTCATTTCCCCCAAGTCTTTAATCTCAAAGCTTGCCTTGAGATACTCCTTTGTAGCCTTGATGCCTTCCTTATCACTGCCTGTGATGATGATATCATCCACATACACAAGCAACACCACAATACCAGATGAGGTGGTTAGGGTAAAGAGAGTGTGATCCAATTCTGACTTTCTGAACCCTCTCCCATTCAGTGTAGTACTCAACTTGTTGTACCACGCCCTTGGAGACTGCTTGAGACCATAGATAGCTTTCCTCAACCTCAACACATTACCCTTCTTTACTAGATGTTCAAGACCTGGTGGTGGATGCATGTATACTTCATCTTCCAACTCTCCTTGAAGGAATGCATTCTTCACATCCATTTGCCACAAATCCCACTCAAGATTCACAGCTAAAGATAATACAATCCTGATAGTATGAAGTTTAGCCACAGGAGCAAAGGTCTCAACATAGTCCTCACCATATGTCTGAGTAAATCCTCTTGCCACCAACCTAGACTTGCGCCTCTCTATTCTTCCATCAGGATGAAACTTGATTGTGAACACCCATTTACTAGTCACTGCCTTCTTCCCTTTAGGCAGCTCACTCTCATACCACGTTTCATTCTTAATCATGGCTCCGGACTCATCAGCAACTGAATCTCTCCACTCCTTAAAGCCATAGCTTCTTCATATGTCCTTGGAATATAGCTCTCATCCAAGCTTACTGTGAAGGCTGTATGCTCGTCCGGAAACTCTGCAAAGGAACACATAGCTTGAGAAGGATGCTCCACAGCCTGGGCATTGTAGTACACTCTCGTGTTTACCCAGTTGGAAGCATCTCTCTTCACCCTTGTGCTCCTCTTAGCTCCTGAACTTGTTCTTCTTGTGGCTCTTGCCCATCTTCACTTGATTGAGCACCACTCTCATTTGACCCATTAGGATCTCCTTCCCACTCTCCACTCTCATCTGAGCCAGTAGACTCTCTTTGCCCATCTCCACTAGACTGAGCACCACTCTCTACTTCCTGTGTCACCTCTTGATTATGCTGGCCTGAATCTTCTTGATTTTGCACTTGCTCATGAGATTCAGTTCCATTCCCCCTCTCATGATCAAGAGGAGTTCTCTTTCAGCTTCACTAGTCGGATTGGAAGACTCTCTTCTTCCAGATTCCTGATCCTGGGATAACCCTATCCCTAGCTTCTCCAACAGCACCCTCAGTGTTGTTGCTCTATCAGATGGAGCTTGAGACAAATCCTTCAGATTTTCCCACTCCTTTTTTCATAATACCCTTTTGATTCAATAAACTTCACTTCTCTAGATACCATCACTCTCCTTGCTTCAGGATCATAGCACTTGTATCCCTTCTGAGTGATAGAGTATCCAATGAACATAGCCTTAGTACTCTTTGCCTCCAGCTTGTTTCTCTGTTCTCCTGGAGTCATGACATAGCATACACACCCAAATACTCGTAGGTGATCAATAAAAGGCTTGCTCTTATTCAGCACCTCAAATGGAGACAGATTCTTCAGTATCTTGGTTGGGACCCGGTTGATGAGGATAGCAAGCAGTCTGTACAGCATCTCCCCAAAACGTTTTGGGACATTTGCATGAAAACATCATCGACCTAGCAACCTCCATCAAGTGCCTATTCTTCCTCTCAGCTACACCATTCTGCTGTGGTGTGTAGGGACAACTGGTCTGATGCACAATCCCATGCTTGGCTAGATGACTCTTGAAGGCATTGCTGATGTATTCACCTCCGTTGTCTGATCTCAGTACCTTCACAGTGGCATTGTATTGATTAGATACATATGCTTGGAAGTTCATAAAAGCTTCTAGCACCCTATCTTTAGATGGAAGCAATGTGAGCCATGTATACTTAGACTTCTCATCAATGAATGTCACAAAGTATTTATGGCTGTCTCTAGACATGCATGGAGCGGTCCACACATCCGAGTGAACTAGATCAAAGCAATGCTCATAAGTAGTCTCAGATGTTGGGAAAACAGTCCTACAATGCTTTCCTAATATGCATGCTTCACAATTCAAGTGATTGAATGACATATTAGGGATTATCAATTCAATGGCACGAGCATGAGGATGTCCTAATCTAGCATGCCAAGTAATACTATCAATCTTCTCAGCAGTACTACTCAAGCAAATAGAATCAAAGGGATTAGAGGTCTTAGCCAAGTGAGGTGGTAGCTGATTCTTGCTGTCTCCTCTGCCAATGACTCTCCCAGTCTTCAAATCTTGAAACTCAACTTCATCAGGTCTGAATACTACTTGACAATCAAGATCAATGGTAGCTTTCTTCACAGATAATAGATTTGAAGTGAACTGAGGCATGTAGAAGGCAGCCGTGTCCTTCTCAAAAGTTTTAGCTTTCCCACTCCTTCTATTGGGATCATGGCACCATTAGCTATCATAACACTCCCTGTTGCAGCCTTGATCTCACTTATAAGCTTCCTATCACTGATCATATGATGACTTGCTCCAGAATCAATCACCATGGGTTTAGAAGCTCCGGATTGTATAGCATGCTTCCTGCTTGCTGCTAAGGCTTGTACTTGTTCCATGAACACTCTCCATTCCTTCCTGTGTGATGCGATCATCAGCTCCACTCCCTTTCTCCTGCTCTTTAACACCCACTGTCTTCTACTGATTCCCCCATGTAGGCTGAGTAAGAACACTCTCCCAAACTCTCTTTCCACCCTTTCCTATGTTGATAGAAGCTTTGGATAGCATTCTGCACCTCTCTTCTTCCGGAAGCCCTCACTCCTACTCCCGGTTAGCCTCCATGAGCTCTCACTCCTACTCATGGTTAGCTTCTGGAAGCTCTCCTCCTACTCCCAGTTGGCTTCCATGAGCTCTCACTCCTATCATGGTTAGCCTCTCATCATCTCTCATTATCATACGCCCTTCTTATAAGCACAAGATCTCTTCATTTCCGGAAGCTGTTCCCTCTTAGAACCATCTCCACCAGCCACCCATATGATGACTCCTGCTCGCCAAGAGCTTCAAGACCGTTCGCTTTGCTCTTGTGTAGTATCCCATCCACATGGGATCTCAAACCCTTGTAGTTCACCACACAAATTGTTGTAGCTTCCTCACATGGTATGCAAACCCTTCTCTTCCTGGTTTACACTTACAATAATCACCTTCTTGACTTCATGTCACTCCTGTGATTCTCACCACTTATGTATCCAAATCAAGCTTTTACAGAGATTCATCCGGGTTTGATTGGAACGACGAAGAAGCTGTGCTATTCCCAAACTGGGAACTGAATCACCTGATTTGAAAGTGGATAACTTCTTCATGCCAACTCCTGAGATTTATTCAACTTCCTGGTGATTCTCCACCACTTTATGTATCCAAATCAAGCTTCTTACAAAGTGATTCCTGGTTTGATTGGAACGACGAAGAAGCTGTGCTATTCCCAAACTGGAAACTGGAATCACCTGATTTGAAAGTGGGATAACTTCTTCATGCCAACTCCTATAGATTTATTTCAACTTCCTGGATTCTCCACCACTTTATGTTCCAAATCAAGCTTCTCACAAAGTGATTCATCCTGGTTTGATTGGAACGACGAAGAAGCTGTGCTATTCCCAACTGGAAACTGGAATCACCTGATTAAAGTGGGATAACTTCTTCATGCAACTCCTATGAGATTTATTTCAACTTCCTGGTGATTCTCCACCACTTTATGTATCCAAATCAAGCTTCTTACAAAGTGATTCATCCTGGTTTGATTGGAACGACGAAGAAGCTGTGCTATTCCCAAACTGGGAAACTGGAATCACCTGATTTGAAAGTGGGATAACTTCTTCATGCCAACTCCTATGAGATTTATTCACTTCCTTCCTGGTGATTCTCCACCACTTTATGTATCCAAATCAAGCTTCTTACAAAGATTCATCCTGGTTTGATTGGAACGACGAGAAGCTGGCTATTCCAAACTGGGAACTGGAATCACCTGATTTGAAAGTGGGATAACTTCTTCATCCCAACTCCTATGAGATTTATTCAACTTCCTGGTGATTCTCCACCACTTTATGTATCCAAATCAAGCTTTTACAAAGTGATTCATCCTGGTTTGATTGGAACGACGAAGAAGCTTGCTATTCCCAAACTGGGAAACTGGAATCACCTGATTTGAAAGTGGGATAACTTCTTCATGCCAACTCCTATGAGATTTATTCAACTTCCTGGTGATTCTCCACCACTTTATGTATCCAAATCAAGCTTCTTACAAAGTGATTCATCCTGGTTTGATTGGAACGACGAAGAAGCTGTGCTATTCCCAAACTGGGAAACTGGAATCACCTGATTTGAAAGTGGGATAACTTCTTCATGCCAACTCCTATGAGATTTATTCAACTTCCTGGTGATTCTCCACCACTTTATGTATCCAAATCAAGCTTCTTACAACAAGATTCATCCTGGTTTGATTGGAACGACGAAGAAGCTGTGCTATTCCCAAACTGGGAAACTGGAATCACCTGATTTGAAAGTGGGATAACTTCTTCATCCCAACTCCTATGAGATTTATTCAACTTCCTGGTGATTCTCCACCACTTTATGTATCCAAATCAAGCTTCTTACAAAGTGATTCATCCTGGTTTGATTGGAACGACGAAGAAGCTGTGCTATTCCCAAACTGGGAAACTGGAATCACCTGATTTGAAAGTGGGATAACTTCTTCATGCCAACTCCTATGAGATTTATTCAACTTCCTGGTGATTCTCCCCACTTTATGTATCCAAATCAAGCTTCTTACAAAGTGATTCATCCTGGTTTGATTGGAACGACGAAGAAGTGTGCTATTCCCAAACTGGGAAACTGGAATCACCTGATTTGAAAGTGGGATAACTTCTTCATCCAACTCCTATGAGATTTATTCAACTTCCTGGTGATTCTCCACCACTTTATGTATCCAAATCAAGCTTCTTACAAAGTGATTCATCCTGGTTTGATTGGAACGACGAAGAAGCTGTGCTATTCCCAAACTGGGAAACTGGAATCACCTGATTTGAAAGTGGGATAACTTCTTCATGCCAACTCCTATGAGATTTATTCAACTTCCTGGTGATTCTCCACCACTTTATGTATCCAAATCAAGCTTCTTACAAGTGATTCATCCTGGTTTGATTGGAACGACGAAGAAGCTGTCTATTCCCAAACTGGGAAACTGGAATCACCTGATTTGAAAGTGGGATAACTTCTTCATTCCAACTCCTATGAGATTTATTCAACTTCCTGGTGATTCTCCCACCACTTATGTATCCAAATCAAGCTTCTTACAAAGTGATTCATCCTGGTTTGATTGGAACGACGAAGAAGCTGTGCTATTCCAAACTGGGAAACTGAATCACCTGATTTGAAAGTGGGATAACTTCTTCATGCCAACTCCTATGAGATTTATCAACTTCCTGGTGATTCTCCACCACTTTATGTATCCAAATCAAGCTTCTTACAAAGTGATTCATCCTGGTTTGATTGGAACGACGAAGAAGTGTCTATTCCCAAACTGGGAAACTGGAATCACCTGATTTGAAAGTGGGATAACTTCTTCATCCAACTCCTATGAGATTTATTCAACTTCCTGGTGATTCTCCACCACTTTATGTATCCAAATCAAGCTTTTCACAAAGTGATTCATCCTGGTTTGATTGGAACGACGAAGAAGCTGTGCTATTCCCAAACTGGGAAACTGGAATCACCTGATTTGAAAGTGGGATAACTTCTTCATGCCAACTCCTATGAGATTTATTCAACTTCCTGGTGATTCTCCACCACTTTATGTATCCAAATCAAGCTTTTCACAAAGTGATTCATCCTGGTTTGATTGGAACGACGAAGAAGCTGTGCTATTCCCAAACTGGGAAACTGGAATCACCTGATTTGAAAGTGGGATAACTTCTTCATGCCAACTCCTATGAGATTTATTCAACTTCCTGGTGATTCTCCACCACTTTATGTATCCAAATCAAGCTTCTTACAAAGTGATTCATCCTGGTTTGATTGGAACGACGAAGCTGTGCTATTCCCAAACTGGAAACTGGAATCACCTGATTTGAAAGTGGGATAACTTCTTCATGCCAACTCCTATGAGATTTATTCAACTTCCTGGTGATTCTCCACCACTTTATGTATCCAAATCAAGCTTCTTACAAAGTGATTCATCCTGGTTTGATTGAACGACGAAGAAGCTGTGCTATTCCCAAACTGGGAAACTGGAATCACCTGATTTGAAAGTGGGATAACTTCTTCTTGCCAACTCCTATGAGATTTATTCAACTTCCTGGTGATTCTCCACCACTTTATGTATCCAAATCAAGCTTCTTACAAAGTGATTCATCCTGGTTTGATTGGAACGACGAAGAAGCTGTGCTATTCCCAAACTGGGAAACTGGAATCACCTGATTTGAAAGTGGGATAACTTCTTCATGCCCAACTCCTATGAGATTTATTCAACTTCCTGGTGATTCTCCACCACTTATGTATCCAAATCAAGCTTTTCACAAAGTGATTCATCCTGGTTTGATTGGAACGACGAAGAAGCTGTGCTATTCCCAAACTGGAAACTGGAATCACCTGATTTGAAAGTGGGATAACTTCTTCATCCCAACTCCTATGAGATTTATTCAACTTCCTGGTGATTCTCCACCACTTTATGTATCCAAATCAAGCTTCTTACAAAGTGATTCATCCTGGTTTGATTGGAACGACGAAGAAGCTGTGCTATTCCCAAACTGGGAAACTGGAATCACCTGATTTGAAAGTGGATAACTTCTTCATGCCAACTCCTATGAGATTTATTCAACTTCCTGGTGATTCTCCACCACTTTATGTATCCAAATCAAGCTTCTTACAAAGTGATTCATCCTGGTTTGATTGGAACACGACGAAGAGCTGTGCTATTCCCAACTGGAAACTGGAATCACCTGATTTGAAAGTGGGATAACTTCTTCATGCCAACTCCTATGATTTATTCAACTTCCTGGTGATTCTCCACCACTTTATGTATCCAAAATCAGCTTTCACAAAGTGATTCATCCTGGTTTGATTGGAACGACGAAGAAGCTGTGCTATTCCCAACTGGGAAACTGGAATCACCTGATTTGAAAGTGGGATAACTTCTTCATGCCAACTCCTATGAGATTTATTCAACTTCCTGGTGATTCTCCACCACTTTATGTATCCAAATCAAGCTTCTTACAAAGTGATTCATCCTGGTTTGATTGGAACGACGAAGAAGCTGTGCTATTCCAAACTGGGAAACTGGAATCACCTGATTTGAAAGTGGGATAACTTCTTCATCCCAACTCCTATGAGATTTATTCAACTTCCTGGTGATTCTCCACCACTTTATGTATCCAATCAAGCTTCTCACAAAGTGATTCATCCTGGTTTGATTGGAACGACGAAGAAGCTGTGCTATTCCCAAACTGGGAAACTGGAATCACCTGATTTGAAAGTGGGATAACTTCTTCATGCCAACTCCTATGAGATTTATCAACTTCCTGGTGATTTTCCACCACTTTATGTATCCAAATCAAGCTTTTCACAAAGTGATTCATCCTGGTTTGATTGGAACGACGAAGAAGCTGTGCTATTCCCAAACTGGGAAACTGGAATCACCTGATTTGAAAGTGGGATAACTTCTTCATGCCAACTCCTATGAGATTTATTCAACTTCCTGGTGATTCTCCACCACTTTATGTATCCAAATCAAGCTTCACAAAGTGATTCATCCTGGTTTGATTGGAACGACGAAGAAGCTGTGCTATTCCCAAACTGGGAAACTGGAATCACCTGATTTGAAAGTGGGATAACTTCTTCATGCCAACTCCTATGAGATTTATTCAACTTCCTGGTGATTCTCCACCACTTTATGTATCCAAATCAAGCTTCTTACAAAGTGATTCATCCTGGTTTGATTGGAACGACGAAGAAGCTGTTTATTCCCAAACTGGGAAACTGGAATCACCTGATTTGAAAGTGGGATAACTTCTTCATCCAACTCCTATGAGATTTATTCAACTTCCTGGTGATTCTCCACCACTTTATGTATCCAAATCAAGCTTTTCACAAAGTGATTCATCCTGGTTTGATTGGAACGACGAAGAAGCTGTGCTATTCCCAAACTGGGAAACTGGAATCACCTGATTTGAAAGTGGGATAACTTCTTCATGCCAACTCCTATGAGATTTATTCAACTTCCTGGTGATTCTCCACCACTTTATGTATCCAAATCAAGCTTCTTACAAAGTGATTCATCCTGGTTTGATTGGAACGACGAAGAAGCTGTGCTATTCCCAAACTGGGAAACTGGAATCACCTGATTTGAAAGTGGGATAACTTCTTCATGCCAACTCCTATGAGATTTATTCAACTTCCTGGTGATTCTCCACCACTTTATGTATCCAAATCAAGCTTCTTCACAAAGTGATTCATCCTGGTTTGATTGGAACGACGAAGAAGCTGTGCTATTCCCAAACTGGGAAACTGGAATCACCTGATTTGAAAGTGGGATAACTTCTTCTTCGCCAACTCCTATGAGATTTATTCAACTTCCTGGTGATTCTCCACCACTTTATGTATCCAAATCAAGCTTCTTACAAAGTGATTCATCCTGGTTTGATTGGAACGACGAAGAAGCTGTGCTATTCCCAAACTGGGAAACTGGAATCACCTGATTTGAAAGTGGGATAACTTCTTCTTGCCACCTATGAGATTTATTCAACTTCCTGGTGATTCTCCACCACTTTATGTATCCAAATCAAGCTTCTTACAAAGTGATTCATCCTGGTTTGATTGGAACGACGAAGAAGCTGTGCTATTCCCAAACTGGGAAACTGGAATCACCTGATTTGAAAGTGGATAACTTCTTCATGCCAACTCCTATGAGATTTATTCAACTTCCTGGTGATTCTCCACCACTTTATGTATCCAAATCAAGCTTCTTACAAAGTGATTCATCCTGGTTTGATTGGAACGACGAAGAAGCTGTGCTATTCCCAAACTGAAACTGGAATCACCTGATTTGAAAGTGGGATAACTTCTTCATGCCAACTCCTATGAGATTTATTCAACTTCCTGGTGATTCTCCACCACTTTATGTATCCAAATCAAGCTTCTTACAAAGTGATTCATCCTGGTTTGATTGGAACGACGAAGAAGCTGTGCTATTCCCAAACTGGGAAACTGGAATCACCTGATTTGAAAGTGGGATAACTTCTTCATGCCAACTCCTATGAGATTTATTCAACTTCCTGGTGATTCTCCACCACTTTATGTATCCAAATCAAGCTTCTCACAAGTGATTCATCCTGGTTTGATTGGAACGACGAAGAAGCTGTGCTATTCCCAAACTGGGAAACTGGAATCACCTGATTTGAAAGTGGGATAACTTCTTCATCCAACTCCTATGAGATTTATTCAACTTCCTGGTGATTCTCCACCACTTTATGTATCCAAATCAAGCTTCTTACAAAGTGATTCATCCTGGTTTGATTGGAACGACGAAGAAGCTGTGCTATTCCCAAACTGGGAAACTGGAATCACCTGATTTGAAAGTGGGATAACTTCTTCATGCCAACTCCTATGAGATTTATTCAACTTCCTGGTGATTCTCCACCACTTTATGTATCCAAATCAAGCTTCTCACAAAGTGATTCATCCTGGTTTGATTGGAACGACGAAGAAGCTGTGCTATTCCCAAACTGGGAAACTGGAATCACCTGATTTGAAAGTGGGATAACTTCTTCATGCCAACTCCTATGAGATTTATTCAACTTCCTGGTGATTCTCCACCACTTTATGTATCCAAATCAAGCTTCTTACAAAGTGATTCATCCTGGTTTGATTGGAACGACGAAGAAGCTGTGCTATTCCCAAACTGGGAAACTGGAATCACCTGATTTGAAAGTGGGATAACTTCTTCATGCCCACTCCTATGAGATTTATTCAACTTCCTGGTGATTCTCCACCACTTTATGTATCCAAATCAAGCTTTTCACAAAGTGATTCATCCTGGTTTGATTGGAACGACGAAGAAGCTGTGCTATTCCCAAACTGGGAAACTGGAATCACCTGATTTGAAAGTGGGATAACTTCTTCATGCCAACTCCTATGAGATTTATTCAACTTCCTGGTGATTCTCCACCACTTTATGTATCCAATCAAGCTTTTACAAAGTGATTCATCCTGGTTTGATTGGAACGACAAGAAGCTGTGCTATTCCCAAACTGGGAAACTGGAATCACCTGATTTGAAAGTGGGATAACTTCTTCTTCATGCCAACTCCTATGAGATTTTTCAACTTCCTGGTGATTCTCCACCACTTTATGTATCCAAATCAAGCTTTTACAAAGTGATTCATCCTGGTTTGATTGGAACGACGAAGAAGCTGTGCTATTCCCAAACTGGGAAACTGGAATCACCTGATTTGAAAGTGGGATAACTTCTTCATCCAACTCCTATGAGATTTATTCAACTTCCTGGTGATTCTCCACCACTTTATGTATCCAAATCAAGCTTCTTCACAAAGTGATTCATCCTGGTTTGATTGGAACGACGAAGAAGCTGTGTTATTCCCAAACTGGGAAACTGGAATCACCTGATTTGAAAGTGGATAACTTCTTCATGCCAACTCCTATGAGATTTATTCAACTTCCTGGTGATTCTCCACCACTTTATGTATCCAAATCAAGCTTCTTACAAAGTGATTCATCCTGGTTTGATTGGAACGACGAAGAAGCTGTGCTATTCCCAAACTGGGAAACTGGAATCACCTGATTTGAAAGTGGGATAACTTCTTCATCCCAACTCCTATGAGATTTATTCAACTTCCTGGTGATTCTCCACCACTTTATGTATCCAAATCAAGCTTTTACAAAGAATTCATCCTGGTTTGATTGGAACGACGAAGAAGCTGTGCTATTATCCAAACTGGGAAACTGGAATCACCTGATTTGAAAGTGGGATAACTTCTTCATCCAACTCCTATGAGATTTATTCAACTTCCTGGTGATTCTCCACCACTTTATGTATCCAAATCAAGCTTCTTACAAAGTGATTCATCCTGGTTTGATTGGAACGACGAAGAAGCTGTGCTATTCCCAAACTGGGAAACTGGAATCACCTGATTTGAAAGTGGGATAACTTCTTCATGCCAACTCCTATGAGATTTATTCAACTTCCTGGTGATTCTCCACCACTTTATGTATCCAAATCAAGCTTCTTACAAAGTGATTCATCCTGGTTTGATTGGAACGACGAAGAAGCTGTGCTATTCCCAAACTGGGAAACTGGAATCACCTGATTTGAAAGTGGGATAACTTCTTCATGCCAACTCTCCTATGAGATTTATTCAACTTCCTGGTGATTCTCCACCACTTTATGTATCCAAATCAAGCTTTTCACAAAGTGATTCATCCTGGTTTGATTGGAACGACGAAGAAGCTGTGCTATTCCCAAACTGGAAACTGGAATCACCTGATTTGAAAGTGGGATAACTTCTTCATGCCAACTCCTATGAGATTTATTCAACTTCCTGGTGATTCTCCACCACTTTATGTATCCAAATCAAGCTTCTTACAAAGGATTCATCCTGGTTTGATTGGAACGACGAAGAAGCTGTGCTATTCCCAAACTGGAAACTGGAATCACCTGATTTGAAAGTGGGATAACTTCTTCATCCCAACTCTATGAGATTTATTCAACTTCCTGGTGATTCTCCACCACTTTATGTATCCAAATCAAGCTTTTCACAAAGTGATTCATCCTGGTTTGATTGGAACGACGAAGAAGCTGTGCTATTCCCAAACTGGGAAACTGGAATCACCTGATTTGAAAGTGGGATAACTTCTTCATGCCAACTCCTATGAGATTTATTCAACTTCCTGGTGATTCTCCACCACTTTATGTATCCAAATCAAGCTTCTTACAAAGTGATTCATCCTGGTTTGATTGGAACGACGAAGAAGCTGTGCTATTCCCAAACTGGGAAACTGGAATCACCTGATTTGAAAGTGGGATAACTTCTTCATCCTGCCACTCCTATGAGATTTATTCAACTTCCTGGTGATTCTCCACCACTTTATGTATCCAAATCAAGCTTTTCACAAAGTGATTCATCCTGGTTTGATTGGAACGACGAAGAAGCTGTGCTATTCCCAAACTGGGAAACTGGAATCACCTGATTTGAAAGTGGGATAACTTCTTCATTGCCAACTCCTATGAGATTTATTCAACTTCCTGGTGATTCTCCACCACTTTATGTATCCAAATCAAGCTTCTTACAAAGTGATTCATCCTGGTTTGATTGGAACGACGAAGAAGCTGTGCTATTCCCAAACTGGGAAACTGGAATCACCCTGATTTGAAAGTGGGATAACTTCTTCATGCCAACTCCTATGAGATTTATTATTCAACTTCCTGGTGATTCTCCACCACTTTATGTATCCAAATCAAGCTTCTTCACAAGAGATTCATCCTGGTTTGATTGGAACGACGAAGAAGCTGTGCTATTCCCAACTGGGAAACTGGAATCACCTGATTTGAAAGTGGGATAACTTCTTCATGCCAACTCCTATGAGATTTATTCAACTTCCTGGTGATTCTCCACCACTTTATGTATCCAAATCAAGCTTCTTACAAAGTGATTCATCCTGGTTTGATTGGAACGACGAAGAAGCTGTGCTATTCCCAAACTGGGAAACTGGAATCACCTGATTTGAAAGTGGGATAACTTCTTCATGCCAACTCCTATGAGATTTATTCAACTTCCTGGTGATTCTCCACACTTTATGTATCCAAATCACTTCTTACAAAGTGATTCATCCTGGTTTGATTGGAACGACGAAGAAGCTGTGCTATTCCCAAACTGGGAAACTGGAATCACCTGATTTGAAAGTGGGATAACTTCTTCATGCCAACTCCTATGAGATTTATTCAACTTCCTGGTGATTCTCCACCACTTTATGTATCCAAATCAAGCTTCTTACAAAGATTCATCCTGGTTTGATTGGAACGACAAAAGCTGTGCTATTCCCAAACTGGGAAACTGGAATCACCTGATTTGAAAGTGGGATAACTTCTTCATGCCAACTCCTATGAGATTTATTCAACTTCCTGGTGATTCTCCACCACTTTATGTATCCAAATCAAGCTTTTCACAAAGTGATTCATCCTGGTTTGATTGGAACGACGAAGAAGCTGTGCTATTCCCAAACTGGGAAACTGGAATCACCTGATTTGAAAGTGGGATATTTCTTCTTCCAACTCCTATGAGATTTATTCAACTTCCTGGTGATTCTCCACCACTTTATGTATCCAAATCAAGCTTCTTACAAGTGATTCATCCTGGTTTGATTGGAACGACGAAGAAGCTGTGCTATTCCCAAACTGGGAAACTGGAATCACCTGATTTGAAAGTGGGATAACTTCTTCATGCCAACTCCTATGAGATTTATTCAACTTCCTGGTGATTCTCCACCACTTTATGTATCCAAATCAAGCTTCTTACAAGTGATTCATCCTGGTTTGATTGGAACGACGAAGAAGCTGTGCTATTCCCAAACTGGGAAACTGGAATCACCTGATTTGAAAGTGGGATAACTTCTTCATGCCAACTCCTATGAGATTTATTCAACTTCCTGGTGATTCTCCACCACTTTATGTATCCAAATCAAGCTTCTTACAAAGTGATTCATCCTGGTTTGATTGGAACGACGAAGAAGCTGTGCTATTCCCAAACTGGGAAACTGGAATCACCTGATTTGAAAGTGGGATAACTTCTTCTTGCCAACTCCTATGAGATTTATTCAACTTCCTGGTGATTCTCCACCTTTTGTATCCAAATCAAGCTTCTTACAAAGTGATTCATCCTGGTTTGATTGGAACGACGAAGAAGCTGTGCTATTCCCAAACTGGGAAACTGGAATCACCTGATTTGAAAGTGGGATAACTTCTTCATGCCAACTCCTATGAGATTTATTCAACTTCCTGGTGATTCTCCACCACTTTATGTATCCAATCAAGCTTTTCACAAAGTGATTCATCCTGGTTTGATTGGAACGACGAAGAAGCTTTGCTATTCCCAACTGGGAAACTGGAATCACCTGATTTGAAAGTGGGATAACTTCTTCATGCCAACTCCTATGAGATTTATTCAACTTCCTGGTGATTCTCCACCACTTTATGTATCCAAATCAAGCTTCTTCACAAGTGATTCATCCTGGTTTGATTGGAACGACGAAGAAGCTGTGCTATTCCCAAACTGGGAACTGGAATCACCTGATTTGAAAGTGGGATAACTTCTTCATGCCAACTCCTATGAGATTTATTCAACTTCCTGGTGATTCTCCACCACTTTATGTATCCAAATCAAGCTTCTTACAAAGTGATTCATCCTGGTTTGATTGGAACGACGAAGAAGCTGTGCTATTCCCAAACTGGGAAACTGGAATCACCTGATTTGAAAGTGGGATAACTTCTTCATGCCAACTCCTATGAGATTTATTCAACTTCCTGGTGATTCTCCACCACTTTATGTATCCAAATCAAGCTTCTTACAAAGTGATTCATCCTGGTTTGATGGAACGACGAAGAAGCTGTGCTATTCCCAAACTGGGAAACTGGAATCACCTGATTTGAAAGTGGGATAACTTCTTCATGCCAACTCCTATGAGATTTATTCAACTTCCTGGTGATTCTCCACCACTTTATGTATCCAAATCAAGCTTTTACAAAGTGATTCATCCTGGTTTGATTGGAACGACGAAGAAGCTGTGCTATTCCCAAACTGGGAAACTGGAATCACCTGATTTGAAAGTGGGATAACTTCTTCATCCAACTCCTATAGATTTATTCAACTTCCTGGTGATTCTCCACCACTTTATGTATCCAAATCAAGCTTCTTACAAAGTGATTCATCCTGGTTTGATTGGAACGACGAAGAAGCTGTGCTATTCCCAAACTGGGAAACTGGAATCACCTGATTTGAAAGTGGGATAACTTCTTCATGCCAACTCCTATGAGATTTATTCAACTTCCTGGTGATTCTCCACCACTTTATGTATCCAAATCAAGCTTTTCACAAAGTGATTCATCCTGGTTTGATTGGAACGACGAAGAAGCTGTGCTATTCCCAAACTGGGAAACTGGAATCACCTGATTTGAAAGTGGGATAACTTCTTCATGCCAACTCCTATGAGATTTATTCAACTTCCTGGTGATTCTCCACCACTTTATGTATCCAAATCAAGCTTCTTACAAAGTGATTCATCCTGGTTTGATTGGAACGACGAAGAAGCTGTGCTATTCCCAACTGGGAAACTGGAATCACCTGATTTGAAAAGTGGGATAACTTCTTCATCCCAACTCCTATGAGATTTATTCAACTTCCTGGTGATTCTCCACCACTTTATGTATCCAAATCAAGCTTCTTACAAAGTGATTCATCCTGGTTTGATTGGAACGACGAAGAAGCTGTGCTATTCCCAAACTGGGAAACTGGAATCACCTGATTTGAAAGTGGGATAACTTCTTCATGCCAACTCCTATGAGATTTATTCAACTTCCTGGTGATTCTCCACCACTTTATGTATCCAAATCAAGCTTCTTACAAAGTGATTCATCCTGGTTTGATTGGAACGACGAAGAAGCTGTGCTATTCCCAAACTGGGAAACTGGAATCACCTGATTTGAAAGTGGGATAACTTCTTCATGCCAACTCCTATGAGATTTATTCAACTTCCTGGTGATTCTCCACCACTTTATGTATCCAAATCAAGCTTTTACAAAGTGATTCATCCTGGTTTGATTGGAACGACGAAGAAGCTGTGCTATTCCCAAACTGGAAACTGGAATCACCTGATTTGAAAGTGGGATAACTTCTTCATCCAACTCCTATGAGATTTATTCAACTTCCTGGTGATTCTCCACCACTTTATGTATCCAAATCAAGCTTTTCACAAGTGATTCATCCTGGTTTGATTGGAACGACGAAGAAGCTGTGCTATTCCCAAACTGGGAAACTGGAATCACCTGATTTGAAAGTGGGATAACTTCTTCATGCCAACTCCTATGAGATTTATTCAACTTCCTGGTGATTCTCCACCACTTTATGTATCCAAATCAAGCTTCTTCAAAAGATTCATCCTGGTTTGATTGGAACGACGAAGAAGCTGTGCTATTCCAAACTGGGAAACTGGAATCACCTGATTTGAAAGTGGGATAACTTCTTCATGCCAACTCCTATGAGATTTATTCAACTTCCTGGTGATTCTCCACCACTTTATGTATCCAAATCAAGCTTCTTCACAGTGATTCATCCTGGTTTGATTGGAACGACGAAGAAGCTGTGCTATTCCCAAACTGGGAAACTGGAATCACCTGATTTGAAAGTGGGATAACTTCTTCTTCATGCCAACTCCTATGAGATTTATTCAACTTCCTGGTGATTCTCCACCACTTTATGTATCCAAATCAAGCTTCTTACAAAGTGATTCATCCTGGTTTGATTGGAACGACGAAGAAGCTGTGCTATTCCCAAACTGGAAACTGGAATCACCTGATTTGAAAGTGGGATAACTTCTTCATCCAACTCCTATGAGATTTATTCAACTTCCTGGTGATTCTCCACCACTTTATGTATCCAAATCAAGCTTCTTCAAAGTGATTCATCCTGGTTTGATTGGAACGACGAAGAAGCTGTGCTATTCCCAAACTGGGAACTGGAATCACCTGATTTGAAAGTGGGATAACTTCTTCATGCCAACTCCTATGAGATTTATTCAACTTCCTGGTGATTCTCCACCACTTTATGTATCCAAATCAAGCTTCTCACAAAGTGATTCATCCTTACGAAGAAGCTGTGCAATTCCCAAACTGGGAAACTGGAATCACCTGATTTGAAAGTGGGATAACTTCTTCATCGCCAACTCCTATGAGATTTATTCAACTTCCTGGTGATTCTCCACCACTTTATGTATCCAAATCAAGCTTCTTACAAAGTGATTCATCCTGGTTTGATTGGAACGACGAAGAAGCTGTGCTATTCCCAAACTGGGAAACTGGAATCACCTGATTTGAAAGTGGGATAACTTCTTCATGCCAACTCCTATGAGATTTATTCAACTTCCTGGTGATTCTCCACCACTTTATGTATCCAAATCAAGCTTCTTACAAAGTGATTCATCCTGGTTTGATTGGAACGACGAAGAAGCTGTGCTATTCCCAAACTGGGAAACTGGAATCACCTGATTTGAAAGTGGGATAACTTCTTCATGCCAACTCCTATGAGATTTATTCAACTTCCTGGTGATTCTCCACCACTTTATGTATCCAAATCAAGCTTCTTACAAAGTGATTCATCCTGGTTTGATTGGAACGACGAAGAAGCTGTGCTATTCCCCAAACTGGGAAACTGGAATCACCTGATTTGAAAGTGGGATAACTTCTTCATGCCAACTCCTATGAGATTTATTCAACTTCCTGGTGATTCTCCACCACTTTATTATCCATCCAATCAAGCTTTTCACAAAGTGATTCATCCTGGTTTGATTGGAACGACGAAGAAGCTGTGCTATTCCCAAACTGGGAACTGGAATCACCTGATTTGAAAGTGGGATAACTTCTTCATGCCAACTCCTATGAGATTTATTCAACTTCCTGGTGATTCTCCCACTTTATGTATCCAAATCAAGCTTCTTACAAAGTGATTCATCCTGGTTTGATTGGAACGACGAAGAAGCTGTGCTATTCCCAAACTGGGAAACTGGAATCACCTGATTTGAAAGTGGGATAACTTCTTCATGCCAACTCCTATGAGATTTATTCAACTTCCTGGTGATTCTCCACCACTTTATGTATCCAAATCAAGCTTTCACAAAGTGATTCATCCTGGTTTGATTGGAACGACGAAGAAGCTGTGCTATTCCCAAACTGGGAAACTGGAATCACCTGATTTGAAAGTGGGATAACTTCTTCATGCCAACTCCTATGAGATTTATTCAACTTCCTGGTGATTCTCCACCACTTTATGTATCCAAATCAAGCTTCTTACAAAGTGATTCATCCTGGTTTGATTGGAACGACGAAGAAGCTGTGCTATTCCCAAACTGGGAAACTGGAATCACCTGATTTGAAAGTGGGATAACTTCTTCATGCCAACTCCTATGAGATTTATTCAACTTCCTGGTGATTCTCCACCACTTTATGTATCCAAATCAAGCTTCTTACAAAGTGATTCATCCTGGTTTGATTGGAACGACGAAGAAGCTGTGCTATTCCCAAACTGGAAACTGGAATCACCTGATTTGAAAGTGGGATAACTTCTTCATGCCAACTCCTATGAGATTTATTCAACTTCCTGGTGATTCTCCACCACTTTATTATCCAAATCAAGCTTCTTCACAAGTGATTCATCCTGGTTTGATTGGAACGACGAAGAAGCTGTGCTATTCCCAAACTGGGAAACTGGAATCACCTGATTTGAAAGTGGGATAACTTCTTCATGCCAACTCCTATGAGATTTATTCAACTTCCTGGTGATTCTCCACCACTTTATGTATCCAAATCAAGCTTCTTACAAAGATTCATCCTGGTTTGATTGGAACGACGAAGAAGCTGTGCTATTCCCAAACTGGGAAACTGGAATCACCTGATTTGAAAGTGGGATAACTTCTTCATGCCAACTCCTATGAGATTTATTCAACTTCCTGGTGATTCTCCACCACTTTGTATCCAATCAATCAGCTTCTCACAAGTGATTCATCCTGGTTTGATTGGAACGACGAAGAAGCTGTGCTATTCCCAAACTGGGAAACTGGAATCACCTGATTTGAAAGTGGGATAACTTCTTCATGCCAACTCCTATGAGATTTATTCAACTTCCTGGTGATTCTCCACACTTTATGTATCCAAATCAAGCTTTTCACAAAGTGATTCATCCTGGTTTGATTGGAACGACGAAGAAGCTGTGCTATTCCCAAACTGGGAAACTGGAATCACCTGATTTGAAAGTGGGATAACTTCTTCATGCCAACTCCTATGAGATTTATTCAACTTCCTGGTGATTCTCCACCACTTTATGTATCCAAATCAAGCTTCTTACAAAGTGATTCATCCTGGTTTGATTGGAACGACGAAGAAGCTGTGCTATTCCCAAACTGGGAAACTGGAATCACCTGATTTGAAAGTGAGATAACTTCTTCATGCCAACTCCTATGAGATTTATTCAACTTCCTGGTGATTCTCCACCACTTTATGTATCCAAATCAAGCTTCATAAAGATTCATCCTGGTTTGATTGGAACGACGAAGAAGCTGTGCTATTCCCAAACTGGGAAACTGGAATCACCTGATTTGAAAGTGGGATAACTTCTTCATGCCAACTCCTATGAGATTTATTCAACTTCCTGGTGATTCTCCACCACTTTATGTATCCAAATCAAGCTTCTTACAAAGTGATTCATCCTGGTTTGATTGGAACGACGAAGAAGCTGGCTATTCCCAAACTGGGAAACTGGAATCACCTGATTTGAAAGTGGGATAACTTCTTCTTCCATGCCAACTCCTATGAGATTTATTCAACTTCCTGGTGATTCTCCACCACTTTATGTATCCAAATCAAGCTTTTCACAAAGTGATTCATCCTGGTTTGATTGGAACGACGAAGAAGCTGTGCTATTCCCAAACTGGAAACTGGAATCACCTGATTTGAAAGTGGGATAACTTCTTCATGCCAACTCCTATGAGATTTATTCAACTTCCTGGTGATTCTCCACCACTTTATGTATCCAAATCAAGCTTTCTTAAAAGTGATTCATCCTGGTTTGATTGGAACGAGGAAGAAGCTGTGCTATTCCCAAACTGGGAAACTGGAATCACCTGATTTGAAAGTGGGATAACTTCTTCATGCCAACTCCTATGAGATTTATTCAACTTCCTGGTGATTCTCCACCACTTTATGTATCCAAATCAAGCTTCTCACAAAGTGATTCATCCTGGTTTGATTGGAACGACGAAGAAGCTGTGCTATTCCCAAACTGGGAAACTGGAATCACCTGATTTGAAAGTGGGATAACTTCTTCATGCCAACTCCTATGAGATTTATTCAACTTCCTGGTGATTCTCCACCACCACTTTATGTATCCAAATCAAGCTTCTTACAAAGTGATTCATCCTGGTTTGATTGGAACGACGAAGAAGCTGTGCTATTCCCAAACTGGGAAACTGGAATCACCTGATTTGAAAGTGGGATAACTTCTTCATGCCAACTCCTATGAGATTTATTCAACTTCCTGGTGATTCTCCACCACTTTATGTATCCAAATCAAGCTTCTTACAAGTGATTCATCCTGGTTTGATTGGAACGACGAAGAAGCTGTGCTATTCCCAAACTGGGAAACTGGAATCACCTGATTTGAAAGTGGGATAACTTCTTCATGCCAACTCCTATGAGATTTATTCAACTTCCTGGTGATTCTCCACCACTTTATGTATCCAATCAAGCTTCTTACAAGTGATTCATCCTGGTTTGATTGGAACGACGAAAGAAGCTGTGCTATTCCCAAACTGGGAAACTGGAATCACCTGATTTGAAAGTGGGATAACTTCTTCATGCCAACTCCTATGAGATTTATTCAACTTCCTGGTGATTCTCCACCACTTTATGTATCCAAATCAAGCTTCTTACAAAGTGATTCATCCTGGTTTGATTGGAACGACGAAGAAGCTGTGCTATTCCCAAACTGGGAAACTGGAATCACCTGATTTGAAAGTGGGATAACTTCTTCATGCCAACTCCTATGAGATTTATTCAACTTCCTGGTGATTCTCCACCACTTTATGTATCCAAATCAAGCTTTTCACAAAGTGATTCATCCTGGTTTGATTGGAACGACGAAGAAGCTGTGCTATTCCCAAACTGGGAAACTGGAATCACCTGATTTGAAAGTGGGATAACTTCTTCATGCCAACTCCTATGAGATTTATTCAACTTCCTGGTGATTCTCCACCACTTTATGTATCCAAATCAAGCTTTTACAAAGTGATTCATCCTGGTTTGATTGGAACGACGAAGAAGCTGTGCTATTCCCAAACTGGAAACTGGAATCACCTGATTTGAAAGTGGGATAACTTCTTCATCCCAACTCCTATGAGATTTATTCAACTTCCTGGTGATTCTCCACCACTTTATGTATCCAAATCAAGCTTCTTACAAGTGATTCATCCTGGTTTGATTGGAACGACGAAGAAGCTGTGCTATTCCCAAACTGGGAAACTGGAATCACCTGATTTGAAAGTGGGATAACTTCTTCATGCCAACTCCTATGAGATTTATTCAACTTCCTGGTGATTCTCCACCACTTTATGTATCCAAATCAAGCTTCTTACAAAGTGATTCATCCTGGTTTGATGGAACGACGAAGAAGCTGTGCTATTCCCAAACTGGGAAACTGGAATCACCTGATTTGAAAGTGGGATAACTTCTTCATGCCAACTCCTATGAGATTTATTCAACTTCCTGGTGATTCTCCACCACTTTATGTATCCAAATCAAGCTTCTCACAAAGTGATTCATCCTGGTTTGATTGGAACGACGAAGAAGCTGTGCTATTCCCAAACTGGGAAACTGGAATCACCTGATTTGAAAGTGGGATAACTTCTTCATCCAACTCCTATGAGATTTATTCAACTTCCTGGTGATTCTCCCCACCACTTTATGTATCCAAATCAAGCTTCTTACAAAGTGATTCATCCTGGTTTGATTGGAACGACGAAGAAGCTGTGCTATTCCCAACTGGGAAACTGGAATCACCTGATTTGAAAGTGGGATAACTTCTTCATGCCAACTCCTATGAGATTTATTCAACTTCCTGGTGATTCTCCACCACTTTATGTATCCAAATCAAGCTTTTCACAAAGTGATTCATCCTGGTTTGATTGGAACGACGAAGAAGCTGTGCTATTCCAAACTGGGAAACTGGAATCACCTGATTTGAAAGTGGGATAACTTCTTCATGCCAACTCCTATGAGATTTATTCAACTTCCTGGTGATTCTCCACCACTTTATGTATCCAAATCAAGCTTTTCACAAAGTGATTCATCCTGGTTTGATTGGAACGACGAAGAAGCTGTGCTATTCCCAAACTGGGAAACTGGAATCACCTGATTTGAAAGTGGGATAACTTCTTCATCATGCCAACTCCTATGAGATTTATTCAACTTCCTTCCTGGTGATCATTTTACATATTTATTCTGTATATTCTTCTTTTTGATTCGACGTTTATTGGAAATATTCCCAATTAAACTGGAAAACTTTAAATGAATTTGGATATTTTTCTTTCCAATCCTATGAGATTTATTCATTCCTGGTGATTCTCTCACCACTTTATGTATCCAAATCAAGCTTTTCACAAAGTGATTCATCCTGGTTTGATTGGAACGACGAAGAAGCTGTGCTATTCCCAACTGGGAAACTGGAATCACCTGATTTGAAAGTGGGATAACTTCTTCATGCCAACTCCTATGAGATTTATTCAACTTCCTGGTGATTCTCCACCACTTTATGTATCCAAATCAAGCTTCTTACAAAGTGATTCATCCTGGTTTGATTGGAACGACGAAGAAGCTGTGCTATTCCCAAACTGGGAAACTGGAATCACCTGATTTGAAAGTGGGATAACTTCTTCCATGCCAACTCCTATGAGATTTATTCAACTTCCTGGTGATTCTCCACCACTTTATGTATCCAAATCAAGCTTCTCACAAGTGATTCATCCTGGTTTGATTGGAACGACGAAGAAGCTGTGCTATTCCCAAACTGGGAAACTGGAATCACCTGATTTGAAAGTGGGATAACTTCTTCATGCCAACTCCTATGAGATTTATTCAACTTCCTGGTGATTCTCCACCACTTTATGTATCCAAATCAAGCTTTTCACAAGTGATTCATCCTGGTTTGATTGGAACGACGAAGAAGCTGTGCTATTCCCAAACTGGGAAACTGGAATCACCTGATTTGAAAGTGGGATAACTTCTTCATGCCAACTCCTATGAGATTTATTCAACTTCCTGGTGATTCTCCACCACTTTATGTATCCAAATCAAGCTTCTTACAAAGTGATTCATCCTGGTTTGATTGGAACGACGAAGAAGCTGTGCTATTCCCAAACTGGGAAACTGGAATCACCTGATTTGAAAGTGGGATAACTTCTTCATGCCAACTCCTATGAGATTTATTCAACTTCCTGGTGATTCTCCACCACTTTATGTATCCAAATCAAGCTTCTTACAAAGTGATTCATCCTGGTTTGATTGGAACGACGAAGAAGCTGTGCTATTCCCAAACTGGGAAACTGGAATCACCTGATTTGAAAGTGGGATAACTTCTTCATGCCAACTCCTATGAGATTTATTCAACTTCCTGGTGATTCTCCACCACTTTATGTATCCAAATCAAGCTTCTTACAAAGTGATTCATCCTGGTTTGATTGGAACGACGAAGAAGCTGTGCTATTCCCAAACTGGGAAACTGGAATCACCTGATTTGAAAGTGGGATAACTTCTTCATGCCAACTCCTATGAGATTTATTCAACTTCCTGGTGATTCTCCACCACTTTATGTATCCAAATCAAGCTTTTCACAAAGTGATTCATCCTGGTTTGATTGGAACGACGA
This sequence comes from Brassica napus, assembly GCF_020379485.1. Taxonomy (NCBI): domain Eukaryota; kingdom Viridiplantae; phylum Streptophyta; class Magnoliopsida; order Brassicales; family Brassicaceae; genus Brassica; species Brassica napus. The sequence goes on from NW_026015165.1 coordinate 27,485, forward strand.
AGAAGCTGTGCTATTCCCAAACTGGGAAACTGGAATCACCTGATTTGAAAGTGGGATAACTTCTTCATGCCAACTCCTATGAGATTTATTCAACTTCCTGGTGATTCTCCACCACTTTATGTATCCAAATCAAGCTTTTACAAAGTGATTCATCCTGGTTTGATTGGAACGACGAAGAAGCTGTGCTATTCCCAAACTGGGAACTGGAATCACCTGATTTGAAAGTGGGATAACTTCTTCATCCAACTCCTATGAGATTTATTCAACTTCCTGGTGATTCTCCACCACTTTATGTATCCAAATCAAGCTTTTACAAAGTGATTCATCCTGGTTTGATTGGAACGACGAAGAAGCTGTGCTATTCCCAAACTGGGAAACTGGAATCACCTGATTTGAAAGTGGGATAACTTCTTCATGCCAACTCCTATGAGATTTATTCAACTTCCTGGTGATTCTCCACCACTTTATGTATCCAAATCAAGCTTCTTACAAAGTGATTCATCCTGGTTTGATTGGAACGACGAAGAAGCTGTGCTATTCCCAAACTGGGAAACTGGAATCACCTGATTTGAAAGTGGGATAACTTCTTCGCCAACTCCTATGAGATTTATTCAACTTCCTGGTGATTCTCCACCACTTATGTATCCAAATCAAGCTTCTTACAAAGTGATTCATCCTGGTTTGATTGGAACGACGAAGAAGCTGTGCTATTCCCAAACTGGGAAACTGGAATCACCTGATTTGAAAGTGGGATAACTTCTTCATGCCAACTCCTATGAGATTTATTCAACTTCCTGGTGATTCTCCACCACTTTATGTATCCAAATCAAGCTTTTCACAAGTGATTCATCCTGGTTTGATTGGAACGACGAAGAAGCTGTGCTATTCCCAAACTGGGAAACTGGAATCACCTGATTTGAAAGTGGGATAACTTCTTCATGCCAACTCCTATGAGATTTATTCAACTTCCTGGTGATTCTCCACCACTTTATGTATCCAAATCAAGCTTCTTACAAAGTGATTCATCCTGGTTTGATTGGAACGACGAAGAAGCTGTGCTATTCCCAAACTGGGAAACTGGAATCACCTGATTTGAAAGTGGGATAACTTCTTCATGCCAACTCCTATGAGATTTATTCAACTTCCTGGTGATTCTCCACCACTTTATGTATCCAAATCAAGCTTCTTACAAAGTGATTCATCCTGGTTTGATTGGAACGACGAAGAAGCTGTGCTATTCCCAAACTGGGAAACTGGAATCACCTGATTTGAAAGTGGGATAACTTCTTCATGCCAACTCCTATGAGATTTATTCAACTTCCTGTGATTCTCCACCACTTTATGTATCCAAATCAAGCTTCTTACAAAGTGATTCATCCTGGTTTGATTGGAACGACGAAGAAGCTGTGCTATTCCCAAACTGGGAAACTGGAATCACCTGATTTGAAAGTGGGATAACTTCTTCATGCCAACTCCTATGAGATTTATTCAACTTCCTGGTGATTCTCCACCACTTTATGTATCCAAATCAAGCTTCTTACAAAGTGATTCATCCTGGTTTGATTGGAACGACGAAGAAGCTGTGCTATTCCCAAACTGGGAAACTGGAATCACCTGATTTGAAAGTGGGATAACTTCTTCATGCCCACTCCTATGAGATTTATTCAACTTCCTGGTGATTCTCCACCACTTTATGTATCCAAATCAAGCTTTCACAAAGTGATTCATCCTGGTTTGATTGGAACGACGAAGAAGCTGTGCTATTCCCAAACTGGGAAACTGGAATCACCTGATTTGAAAGTGGGATAACTTCTTCATGCCAACTCCTATGAGATTTATTCAACTTCAACTTCCTGGTGATTCTCCACCACTTTATGTATCCAAATCAAGCTTCTTACAAAGTGATTCATCCTGGTTTGATTGGAACGACGAAGAAGCTGTGCTATTCCCAAACTGGGAAACTGGAATCACCTGATTTGAAAGTGGGATAACTTCTTCATGCCAACTCCTATGAGATTTATTCAACTTCCTGGTGATTCTCCACCACTTTATGTATCCAAATCAAGCTTTTACAAAGTGATTCATCCTGGTTTGATTGGAACGACGAAGAAGCTGTGCTATTCCCAAACTGGGAAACTGGAATCACCTGATTTGAAAGTGGGATAACTTCTTCATGCCAACTCCTATGAGATTTATTCAACTTCCTGGTGATTCTCCACACTTTATGTATCCAAATCAAGCTTTTACAAAGTGATTCATCCTGGTTTGATTGGAACGACGAAGAAGCTGTGCTATTCCCAAACTGGGAAACTGGAATCACCTGATTTGAAAGTGGGATAACTTCTTCATGCCAACTCCTATGAGATTTATTCAACTTCCTGGTGATTCTCCACCACTTTATGTATCCAAATCAAGCTTCTTCACAAAGTGATTCATCCTGGTTTGATTGGAACGACGAAGAAGCTGTGCTATTCCCAAACTGGGAAACTGGAATCACCTGATTTGAAAGTGGGATAACTTCTTCATGCCAACTCCTATGAGATTTATTCAACTTCCTGGTGATTCTCCACCACTTTATGTATCCAAATCAAGCTTTTACAAGTGATTCATCCTGGTTTGATTGGAACGACGAAGAAGCTGTGCTATTCCCAAACTGGGAAACTGGAATCACCTGATTTGAAAGTGGGATAACTTCTTCATGCCAACTCCTATGAGATTTATTCAACTTCCTGGTGATTCTCCACCACTTTATGTATCCAAATCAAGCTTCTTACAAAGTGATTCATCCTGGTTTGATTGGAACGACGAAGAAGCTGTGCTATTCCCAAACTGGGAAACTGGAATCACCTGATTTGAAAGTGGGATAACTTCTTCTTCATGCCAACTCCTATGAGATTTATTCAACTTCCTGGTGATTCTCCACCACTTTATGTATCCAAATCAAGCTTTTCACAAGTGATTCATCCTGGTTTGATTGGAACGACGAAGAAGCTGTGCTATTCCCAAACTGGGAAACTGGAATCACCTGATTTGAAAGTGGGATAACTTCTTCATGCCAACTCCTATGAGATTTATTCAACTTCCTGGTGATTCTCCACCACTTTATGTATCCAAATCAAGCTTTTCACAAGTGATTCATCCTGGTTTGATTGGAACGACGAAGAAGCTGTGCTATTCCCAAACTGGGAAACTGGAATCACCTGATTTGAAAGTGGGATAACTTCTTCATGCCAACTCCTATGAGATTTATTCAACTTCCTGGTGATTCTCCACCACTTTATGTATCCAAATCAAGCTTCTTACAAAGTGATTCATCCTGGTTTGATTGGAACGACGAAGAAGCTGTGCTATTCCCAAACTGGGAAACTGGAATCACCTGATTTGAAAGTGGGATAACTTCTTCATGCCAACTCCTATGAGATTTATTCAACTTCCTGGTGATTCTCCACCACTTTATGTATCCAAATCAAGCTTCTTACAAAGTGATTCATCCTGGTTTGATTGGAACGACGAAGAAGCTGTGCTATTCCCAAACTGGGAAACTGGAATCACCTGATTTGAAAGTGGGATAACTTCTTCATGCCAACTCCTATGAGATTTATTCAACTTCCTGGTGATTCTCCACCACTTTATGTATCCAAATCAAGCTTCTTACAAAGTGATTCATCCTGGTTTGATTGGAACGACGAAGAAGCTGTGCTATTCCCAAACTGGGAAACTGGAATCACCTGATTTGAAAGTGGGATAACTTCTTCATCCAACTCCTATGAGATTTATTCAACTTCCTGGTGATTCTCCACCACTTTATGTATCCAAATCAAGCTTTTCACAAAGTGATTCATCCTGGTTTGATTGGAACGACGAAGAAGCTGTGCTATTCCCAAACTGGGAAACTGGAATCACCTGATTTGATTTGAAAGTGGGATAACTTCTTCATTGCCAACTCCTATGAGATTTATTCAACTTCCTGGTGATTCTCCACCACTTTATGTATCCAAATCAAGCTTCTTACAAAGTGATTCATCCTGGTTTGATTGGAACGACGAAGAAGCTGTGCTATTCCCATTCCCCAAACTGGGAAACTGGAATCACCTGATTTGAAAGTGGGATAACTTCTTCATGCCAACTCCTATGAGATTTATTCAACTTCCTGGTGATTCTCCACCACTTTATGTATCCAAATCAAGCTTCTTACAAAGTGATTCATCCTGGTTTGATTGGAACGACGAAGAAGCTGTGCTATTCCCAAACTGGGAAACTGGAATCACCTGATTTGAAAGTGGGATAACTTCTTCATGCCAACTCCTATGAGATTTATTCAACTTCCTGGTGATTCTCCACCACTTTATGTATCCAAATCAAGCTTCTTACAAGTGATTCATCCTGGTTTGATTGGAACGACGAAGAAGCTGTGCTATTCCCAAACTGGGAAACTGGAATCACCTGATTTGAAAGTGGGATAACTTCTTCATGCCAACTCCTATGAGATTTATTCAACTTCCTGGTGATTCTCCACCACTTTATGTATCCAAATCAAGCTTCTCACAAAGTGATTCATCCTGGTTTGATTGGAACGACGAAGAAGCTGTGCTATTCCCAAACTGGGAAACTGGAATCACCTGATTTGAAAGTGGGATAACTTCTTCATGCCAACTCCTATGAGATTTATTCAACTTCCTGGTGATTCTCCACCACTTTATGTATCCAAATCAAGCTTCTTCAAAAGTGATTCATCCTGGTTTGATTGGAACGACGAAGAAGCTGTGCTATTCCCAAACTGGGAAACTGGAATCACCTGATTTGAAAGTGGGATAACTTCTTCATGCCAACTCCTATGAGATTTATTCAACTTCCTGGTGATTCTCCACCACTTTATGTATCCAAATCAAGCTTTTACAAAGTGATTCATCCTGGTTTGATTGGAACGACGAAGAAGCTGTGCTATTCCCAAACTGGGAAACTGGAATCACCTGATTTGAAAGTGGGATAACTTCTTCATCCCAACTCCTATGAGATTTATTCAACTTCCTGGTGATTCTCCACCACTTTATGTATCCAAATCAAGCTTCACAAAGTGATTCATCCTGGTTTGATTGGAACGACGAAGAAGCTGTGCTATTCCCAAACTGGGAAACTGGAATCACCTGATTTGAAAGTGGGATAACTTCTTCATGCCAACTCCTATGAGATTTATTCAACTTCCTGGTGATTCTCCACCACTTTATTTATGTATCCAAATCAAGCTTTTACAAAGTGATTCATCCTGGTTTGATTGGAACGACGAAGAAGCTGTGCTATTCCCAAACTGGAAACTGGAATCACCTGATTTGAAAGTGGGATAACTTCTTTCATGCCAACTCCTATGAGATTTATTCAACTTCCTGGTGATTCTCCACCACTTTATGTATCCAATCAAGCTTCTTACAAAGTGATTCATCCTGGTTTGATTGGAACGACGAAGAAGCTGTGCTATTCCCAAACTGGGAAACTGGAATCACCTGATTTGAAAGTGGGATAACTTCTTCATGCCAACTCCTATGAGATTTATTCAACTTCCTGGTGATTCTCCACCACTTTATGTATCCAAATCAAGCTTCTTACAAAGTGATTCATCCTGGTTTGATTGGAACGACGAAAGCTGTGCTATTCCCAAACTGGGAAACTGGAATCACCTGATTTGAAAGTGGGATAACTTCTTCATGCCAACTCCTATGAGATTTATTCAACTTCCTGGTGATTCTCCACCACTTTATGTATCCAAATCAAGCTTTTACAAAGTGATTCATCCTGGTTTGATTGGAACGACGAAGAAGCTGTGCTATTCCCAAACTGGGAAACTGGAATCACCTGATTTGAAAGTGGGATAACTTCTTCATGCCAACTCCTATGAGATTTATTCAACTTCCTGGTGATTCTCCACCCACTTTATGTATCCAAATCAAGCTTCTTACAAAGATTCATCCTGGTTTGATTGGAACGACGAAGAAGCTGTGCTATTCCCAAACTGGGAAACTGGAATCACCAGATTTGAAAGTGGGATAACTTCTTCATGCCAACTCCTATGTGATTTATTCAACTTCCTGGTGATTCTCCACCACTTTATGTATCCAAATCAATCTTCTTACAAAGTGATTCATCCTGGTTTGATTGGAACGACGAAGAAGCTGTGCTATTCCCAAACTGGGAAACTGGAATCACCTGATTTGAAAGTGGGATAACTTCTTCATGCCAACTCCTATGAGATTTATTCAACTTCCTGGTGATTCTCCACCACTTTATTATCCAAATCAAGCTTCTTACAAAGTGATTCATCCTGGTTTGATTGGAACGACGAAGAAGCTGTGCTATTCCCAAACTGGGAAACTGGAATCACCTGATTTGAAAGTGGGATAACTTCTTCATGCCAACTCCTATGAGATTTATTCAACTTCCTGGTGATTCTCCACCACTTTATGTATCCAAATCAAGCTTTTCACAAAGTGATTCATCCTGGTTTGATTGGAACGACGAAGAAGCTGTGCTATTCCCAAACTGGAAACTGGAATCACCTGATTTGAAAGTGGGATAACTTCTTCATGCCAACTCCTATGAGATTTATTCAACTTCCTGGTGATTCTCCACCACTTTATGTATCCAAATCAAGCTTCTTACAAAGTGATTCATCCTGGTTTGATTGGAACGACGAAGAAGCTGTGCTATTCCCAAACTGGGAAACTGGAATCACCTGATTTGAAAGTGGGATAACTTCTTCATGCCAACTCCTATGAGATTTATTCAACTTCCTGGTGATTCTCCACCACTTTATGTATCCAAATCAAGCTTCTTACAAAGTGATTCATCCTGGTTTGATTGGAACGACGAAGAAGCTGTGCTATTCCCAAACTGGGAAACTGGAATCACCTGATTTGAAAGTGGGATAACTTCTTCATGCCAACTCCTATGAGATTTATTCAACTTCCTGGTGATTCTCCACCACTTTATGTATCCAAATCAAGCTTCTTACAAAGTGATTCATCCTGGTTTGATTGGAACGACGAAGAAGCTGTGCTATTCCCAAACTGGGAAACTGGAATCACCTGATTTGAAAGTGGGATAACTTCTTCATGCCAACTCCTATGAGATTTATTCAACTTCCTGGTGATTCTCCACCACTTTATGTATCCAAATCAAGCTTCTTACAAAGTGATTCATCCTGGTTTGATTGGAACGACGAAGAAGCTGTGCTATTCCCAAACTGGGAAACTGGAATCACCTGATTTGAAAGTGGGATAACTTCTTCATGCCAACTCCTATGAGATTTATTCAACTTCCTGGTGATTCTCCACCACTTTATGTATCCAAATCAAGCTTCTTACAAAGATTCATCCTGGTTTGATTGGAACGACGAAGAAGCTGTGCTATTCCCAAACTGGGAAACTGGAATCACCTGATTTGAAAGTGGGATAACTTCTTCATGCCAACTCCTATGAGATTTATTCAACTTCCTGGTGATTCTCCACCACTTTATGTATCCAAATCAAGCTTCTTACAAAGTGATTCATCCTGGTTTGATTGGAACGACGAAGAAGCTGTGCTATTCCCAAACTGGGAAACTGGAATCACCTGATTTGAAAGTGGGATAACTTCTTCATGCCAACTCCTATGAGATTTATTCAACTTCCTGGTGATTCTCCACCACTTTATGTATCCAAATCAAGCTTCTTACAAAGTGATTCATCCTGGTTTGATTGGAACGACGAAGAAGCTGTGCTATTCCCAAACTGGGAAACTGGAATCACCTGATTTGAAAGTGGGATAACTTCTTCATGCCAACTCCTATGAGATTTATTCAACTTCCTGGTGATTCTCCACCACTTTATGTATCCAAATCAAGCTTCTTACAAAGTGATTCATCCTGGTTTGATTGGAACGACGAAGAAGCTGTGCTATTCCCAAACTGGGAAACTGGAATCACCTGATTTGAAAGTGGGATAACTTCTTCATGCCAACTCCTATGAGATTTATTCAACTTCCTGGTGATTCTCCACCACTTTATGTATCCAAATCAAGCTTCTTACAAAGTGATTCATCCTGGTTTGATTGGAACGACGAAGAAGCTGTGCTATTCCCAAACTGGGAAACTGGAATCACCTGATTTGAAAGTGGGATAACTTCTTCATGCCAACTCCTATGAGATTTATTCAACTTCCTGGTGATTCTCCACCACTTTATGTATCCAAATCAAGCTTCTTACAAAGTGATTCATCCTGGTTTGATTGGAACGACGAAGAAGCTGTGCTATTCCCAAACTGGGAAACTGGAATCACCTGATTTGAAAGTGGGATAACTTCTTCATGCCAACTCCTATGAGATTTATTCAACTTCCTGGTGATTCTCCACCACTTTATGTATCCAAATCAAGCTTCTTACAAAGTGATTCATCCTGGTTTGATTGGAACGACGAAGAAGCTGTGCTATTCCCAAACTGGGAAACTGGAATCACCTGATTTGAAAGTGGGATAACTTCTTCATGCCAACTCCTATGAGATTTATTCAACTTCCTGGTGATTCTCCACCACTTTATGTATCCAAATCAAGCTTCTTACAAAGTGATTCATCCTGGTTTGATTGGAACGACGAAGAAGCTGTGCTATTCCCAAACTGGGAAACTGGAATCACCTGATTTGAAAGTGGGATAACTTCTTCATGCCAACTCCTATGAGATTTATTCAACTTCCTGGTGATTCTCCACCACTTTATGTATCCAAATCAAGCTTCTTACAAAGTGATTCATCCTGGTTTGATTGGAACGACGAAGAAGCTGTGCTATTCCCAAACTGGGAAACTGGAATCACCTGATTTGAAAGTGGGATAACTTCTTCATGCCAACTCCTATGAGATTTATTCAACTTCCTGGTGATTCTCCACCACTTTATGTATCCAAATCAAGCTTCTTACAAAGTGATTCATCCTGGTTTGATTGGAACGACGAAGAAGCTGTGCTATTCCCAAACTGGGAAACTGGAATCACCTGATTTGAAAGTGGGATAACTTCTTCATGCCAACTCCTATGAGATTTATTCAACTTCCTGGTGATTCTCCACCACTTTATGTATCCAAATCAAGCTTCTTACAAAGTGATTCATCCTGGTTTGATTGGAACGACGAAGAAGCTGTGCTATTCCCAAACTGGGAAACTGGAATCACCTGATTTGAAAGTGGGATAACTTCTTCATGCCAACTCCTATGAGATTTATTCAACTTCCTGGTGATTCTCCACCACTTTATGTATCCAAATCAAGCTTCTTACAAAGTGATTCATCCTGGTTTGATTGGAACGACGAAGAAGCTGTGCTATTCCCAAACTGGGAAACTGGAATCACCTGATTTGAAAGTGGGATAACTTCTTCATGCCAACTCCTATGAGATTTATTCAACTTCCTGGTGATTCTCCACCACTTTATGTATCCAAATCAAGCTTCTTACAAAGTGATTCATCCTGGTTTGATTGGAACGACGAAGAAGCTGTGCTATTCCCAAACTGGGAAACTGGAATCACCTGATTTGAAAGTGGGATAACTTCTTCATGCCAACTCCTATGAGATTTATTCAACTTCCTGGTGATTCTCCACCACTTTATGTATCCAAATCAAGCTTCTTACAAAGTGATTCATCCTGGTTTGATTGGAACGACGAAGAAGCTGTGCTATTCCCAAACTGGGAAACTGGAATCACCTGATTTGAAAGTGGGATAACTTCTTCATGCCAACTCCTATGAGATTTATTCAACTTCCTGGTGATTCTCCACCACTTTATGTATCCAAATCAAGCTTCTTACAAAGTGATTCATCCTGGTTTGATTGGAACGACGAAGAAGCTGTGCTATTCCCAAACTGGGAAACTGGAATCACCTGATTTGAAAGTGGGATAACTTCTTCATGCCAACTCCTATGAGATTTATTCAACTTCCTGGTGATTCTCCACCACTTTATGTATCCAAATCAAGCTTCTTACAAAGTGATTCATCCTGGTTTGATTGGAACGACGAAGAAGCTGTGCTATTCCCAAACTGGGAAACTGGAATCACCTGATTTGAAAGTGGGATAACTTCTTCATGCCAACTCCTATGAGATTTATTCAACTTCCTGGTGATTCTCCACCACTTTATGTATCCAAATCAAGCTTCTTACAAAGTGATTCATCCTGGTTTGATTGGAACGACGAAGAAGCTGTGCTATTCCCAAACTGGGAAACTGGAATCACCTGATTTGAAAGTGGGATAACTTCTTCATGCCAACTCCTATGAGATTTATTCAACTTCCTGGTGATTCTCCACCACTTTATGTATCCAAATCAAGCTTCTTACAAAGTGATTCATCCTGGTTTGATTGGAACGACGAAGAAGCTGTGCTATTCCCAAACTGGGAAACTGGAATCACCTGATTTGAAAGTGGGATAACTTCTTCATGCCAACTCCTATGAGATTTATTCAACTTCCTGGTGATTCTCCACCACTTTATGTATCCAAATCAAGCTTCTTACAAAGTGATTCATCCTGGTTTGATTGGAACGACGAAGAAGCTGTGCTATTCCCAAACTGGGAAACTGGAATCACCTGATTTGAAAGTGGGATAACTTCTTCATGCCAACTCCTATGAGATTTATTCAACTTCCTGGTGATTCTCCACCACTTTATGTATCCAAATCAAGCTTCTTACAAAGTGATTCATCCTGGTTTGATTGGAACGACGAAGAAGCTGTGCTATTCCCAAACTGGGAAACTGGAATCACCTGATTTGAAAGTGGGATAACTTCTTCATGCCAACTCCTATGAGATTTATTCAACTTCCTGGTGATTCTCCACCACTTTATGTATCCAAATCAAGCTTCTTACAAAGTGATTCATCCTGGTTTGATTGGAACGACGAAGAAGCTGTGCTATTCCCAAACTGGGAAACTGGAATCACCTGATTTGAAAGTGGGATAACTTCTTCATGCCAACTCCTATGAGATTTATTCAACTTCCTGGTGATTCTCCACCACTTTATGTATCCAAATCAAGCTTCTTACAAAGTGATTCATCCTGGTTTGATTGGAACGACGAAGAAGCTGTGCTATTCCCAAACTGGGAAACTGGAATCACCTGATTTGAAAGTGGGATAACTTCTTCATGCCAACTCCTATGAGATTTATTCAACTTCCTGGTGATTCTCCACCACTTTATGTATCCAAATCAAGCTTCTTACAAAGTGATTCATCCTGGTTTGATTGGAACGACGAAGAAGCTGTGCTATTCCCAAACTGGGAAACTGGAATCACCTGATTTGAAAGTGGGATAACTTCTTCATGCCAACTCCTATGAGATTTATTCAACTTCCTGGTGATTCTCCACCACTTTATGTATCCAAATCAAGCTTCTTACAAAGTGATTCATCCTGGTTTGATTGGAACGACGAAGAAGCTGTGCTATTCCCAAACTGGGAAACTGGAATCACCTGATTTGAAAGTGGGATAACTTCTTCATGCCAACTCCTATGAGATTTATTCAACTTCCTGGTGATTCTCCACCACTTTATGTATCCAAATCAAGCTTCTTACAAAGTGATTCATCCTGGTTTGATTGGAACGACGAAGAAGCTGTGCTATTCCCAAACTGGGAAACTGGAATCACCTGATTTGAAAGTGGGATAACTTCTTCATGCCAACTCCTATGAGATTTATTCAACTTCCTGGTGATTCTCCACCACTTTATGTATCCAAATCAAGCTTCTTACAAAGTGATTCATCCTGGTTTGATTGGAACGACGAAGAAGCTGTGCTATTCCCAAACTGGGAAACTGGAATCACCTGATTTGAAAGTGGGATAACTTCTTCATGCCAACTCCTATGAGATTTATTCAACTTCCTGGTGATTCTCCACCACTTTATGTATCCAAATCAAGCTTCTTACAAAGTGATTCATCCTGGTTTGATTGGAACGACGAAGAAGCTGTGCTATTCCCAAACTGGGAAACTGGAATCACCTGATTTGAAAGTGGGATAACTTCTTCATGCCAACTCCTATGAGATTTATTCAACTTCCTGGTGATTCTCCACCACTTTATGTATCCAAATCAAGCTTCTTACAAAGTGATTCATCCTGGTTTGATTGGAACGACGAAGAAGCTGTGCTATTCCCAAACTGGGAAACTGGAATCACCTGATTTGAAAGTGGGATAACTTCTTCATGCCAACTCCTATGAGATTTATTCAACTTCCTGGTGATTCTCCACCACTTTATGTATCCAAATCAAGCTTCTTACAAAGTGATTCATCCTGGTTTGATTGGAACGACGAAGAAGCTGTGCTATTCCCAAACTGGGAAACTGGAATCACCTGATTTGAAAGTGGGATAACTTCTTCATGCCAACTCCTATGAGATTTATTCAACTTCCTGGTGATTCTCCACCACTTTATGTATCCAAATCAAGCTTCTTACAAAGTGATTCATCCTGGTTTGATTGGAACGACGAAGAAGCTGTGCTATTCCCAAACTGGGAAACTGGAATCACCTGATTTGAAAGTGGGATAACTTCTTCATGCCAACTCCTATGAGATTTATTCAACTTCCTGGTGATTCTCCACCACTTTATGTATCCAAATCAAGCTTCTTACAAAGTGATTCATCCTGGTTTGATTGGAACGACGAAGAAGCTGTGCTATTCCCAAACTGGGAAACTGGAATCACCTGATTTGAAAGTGGGATAACTTCTTCATGCCAACTCCTATGAGATTTATTCAACTTCCTGGTGATTCTCCACCACTTTATGTATCCAAATCAAGCTTCTTACAAAGTGATTCATCCTGGTTTGATTGGAACGACGAAGAAGCTGTGCTATTCCCAAACTGGGAAACTGGAATCACCTGATTTGAAAGTGGGATAACTTCTTCATGCCAACTCCTATGAGATTTATTCAACTTCCTGGTGATTCTCCACCACTTTATGTATCCAAATCAAGCTTCTTACAAAGTGATTCATCCTGGTTTGATTGGAACGACGAAGAAGCTGTGCTATTCCCAAACTGGGAAACTGGAATCACCTGATTTGAAAGTGGGATAACTTCTTCATGCCAACTCCTATGAGATTTATTCAACTTCCTGGTGATTCTCCACCACTTTATGTATCCAAATCAAGCTTCTTACAAAGTGATTCATCCTGGTTTGATTGGAACGACGAAGAAGCTGTGCTATTCCCAAACTGGGAAACTGGAATCACCTGATTTGAAAGTGGGATAACTTCTTCATGCCAACTCCTATGAGATTTATTCAACTTCCTGGTGATTCTCCACCACTTTATGTATCCAAATCAAGCTTCTTACAAAGTGATTCATCCTGGTTTGATTGGAACGACGAAGAAGCTGTGCTATTCCCAAACTGGGAAACTGGAATCACCTGATTTGAAAGTGGGATAACTTCTTCATGCCAACTCCTATGAGATTTATTCAACTTCCTGGTGATTCTCCACCACTTTATGTATCCAAATCAAGCTTCTTACAAAGTGATTCATCCTGGTTTGATTGGAACGACGAAGAAGCTGTGCTATTCCCAAACTGGGAAACTGGAATCACCTGATTTGAAAGTGGGATAACTTCTTCATGCCAACTCCTATGAGATTTATTCAACTTCCTGGTGATTCTCCACCACTTTATGTATCCAAATCAAGCTTCTTACAAAGTGATTCATCCTGGTTTGATTGGAACGACGAAGAAGCTGTGCTATTCCCAAACTGGGAAACTGGAATCACCTGATTTGAAAGTGGGATAACTTCTTCATGCCAACTCCTATGAGATTTATTCAACTTCCTGGTGATTCTCCACCACTTTATGTATCCAAATCAAGCTTCTTACAAAGTGATTCATCCTGGTTTGATTGGAACGACGAAGAAGCTGTGCTATTCCCAAACTGGGAAACTGGAATCACCTGATTTGAAAGTGGGATAACTTCTTCATGCCAACTCCTATGAGATTTATTCAACTTCCTGGTGATTCTCCACCACTTTATGTATCCAAATCAAGCTTCTTACAAAGTGATTCATCCTGGTTTGATTGGAACGACGAAGAAGCTGTGCTATTCCCAAACTGGGAAACTGGAATCACCTGATTTGAAAGTGGGATAACTTCTTCATGCCAACTCCTATGAGATTTATTCAACTTCCTGGTGATTCTCCACCACTTTATGTATCCAAATCAAGCTTCTTACAAAGTGATTCATCCTGGTTTGATTGGAACGACGAAGAAGCTGTGCTATTCCCAAACTGGGAAACTGGAATCACCTGATTTGAAAGTGGGATAACTTCTTCATGCCAACTCCTATGAGATTTATTCAACTTCCTGGTGATTCTCCACCACTTTATGTATCCAAATCAAGCTTCTTACAAAGTGATTCATCCTGGTTTGATTGGAACGACGAAGAAGCTGTGCTATTCCCAAACTGGGAAACTGGAATCACCTGATTTGAAAGTGGGATAACTTCTTCATGCCAACTCCTATGAGATTTATTCAACTTCCTGGTGATTCTCCACCACTTTATGTATCCAAATCAAGCTTCTTACAAAGTGATTCATCCTGGTTTGATTGGAACGACGAAGAAGCTGTGCTATTCCCAAACTGGGAAACTGGAATCACCTGATTTGAAAGTGGGATAACTTCTTCATGCCAACTCCTATGAGATTTATTCAACTTCCTGGTGATTCTCCACCACTTTATGTATCCAAATCAAGCTTCTTACAAAGTGATTCATCCTGGTTTGATTGGAACGACGAAGAAGCTGTGCTATTCCCAAACTGGGAAACTGGAATCACCTGATTTGAAAGTGGGATAACTTCTTCATGCCAACTCCTATGAGATTTATTCAACTTCCTGGTGATTCTCCACCACTTTATGTATCCAAATCAAGCTTCTTACAAAGTGATTCATCCTGGTTTGATTGGAACGACGAAGAAGCTGTGCTATTCCCAAACTGGGAAACTGGAATCACCTGATTTGAAAGTGGGATAACTTCTTCATGCCAACTCCTATGAGATTTATTCAACTTCCTGGTGATTCTCCACCACTTTATGTATCCAAATCAAGCTTCTTACAAAGTGATTCATCCTGGTTTGATTGGAACGACGAAGAAGCTGTGCTATTCCCAAACTGGGAAACTGGAATCACCTGATTTGAAAGTGGGATAACTTCTTCATGCCAACTCCTATGAGATTTATTCAACTTCCTGGTGATTCTCCACCACTTTATGTATCCAAATCAAGCTTCTTACAAAGTGATTCATCCTGGTTTGATTGGAACGACGAAGAAGCTGTGCTATTCCCAAACTGGGAAACTGGAATCACCTGATTTGAAAGTGGGATAACTTCTTCATGCCAACTCCTATGAGATTTATTCAACTTCCTGGTGATTCTCCACCACTTTATGTATCCAAATCAAGCTTCTTACAAAGTGATTCATCCTGGTTTGATTGGAACGACGAAGAAGCTGTGCTATTCCCAAACTGGGAAACTGGAATCACCTGATTTGAAAGTGGGATAACTTCTTCATGCCAACTCCTATGAGATTTATTCAACTTCCTGGTGATTCTCCACCACTTTATGTATCCAAATCAAGCTTCTTACAAAGTGATTCATCCTGGTTTGATTGGAACGACGAAGAAGCTGTGCTATTCCCAAACTGGGAAACTGGAATCACCTGATTTGAAAGTGGGATAACTTCTTCATGCCAACTCCTATGAGATTTATTCAACTTCCTGGTGATTCTCCACCACTTTATGTATCCAAATCAAGCTTCTTACAAAGTGATTCATCCTGGTTTGATTGGAACGACGAAGAAGCTGTGCTATTCCCAAACTGGGAAACTGGAATCACCTGATTTGAAAGTGGGATAACTTCTTCATGCCAACTCCTATGAGATTTATTCAACTTCCTGGTGATTCTCCACCACTTTATGTATCCAAATCAAGCTTCTTACAAAGTGATTCATCCTGGTTTGATTGGAACGACGAAGAAGCTGTGCTATTCCCAAACTGGGAAACTGGAATCACCTGATTTGAAAGTGGGATAACTTCTTCATGCCAACTCCTATGAGATTTATTCAACTTCCTGGTGATTCTCCACCACTTTATGTATCCAAATCAAGCTTCTTACAAAGTGATTCATCCTGGTTTGATTGGAACGACGAAGAAGCTGTGCTATTCCCAAACTGGGAAACTGGAATCACCTGATTTGAAAGTGGGATAACTTCTTCATGCCAACTCCTATGAGATTTATTCAACTTCCTGGTGATTCTCCACCACTTTATGTATCCAAATCAAGCTTCTTACAAAGTGATTCATCCTGGTTTGATTGGAACGACGAAGAAGCTGTGCTATTCCCAAACTGGGAAACTGGAATCACCTGATTTGAAAGTGGGATAACTTCTTCATGCCAACTCCTATGAGATTTATTCAACTTCCTGGTGATTCTCCACCACTTTATGTATCCAAATCAAGCTTCTTACAAAGATTCATCCTGGTTTGATTGGAACGACGAAGAAGCTGTGCTATTCCCAAACTGGGAAACTGGAATCACCTGATTTGAAAGTGGGATAACTTCTTCATGCCAACTCCTATGAGATTTATTCAACTTCCTGGTGATTCTCCACCACTTTATGTATCCAAATCAAGCTTCTTACAAAGTGATTCATCCTGGTTTGATTGGAACGACGAAGAAGCTGTGCTATTCCCAAACTGGGAAACTGGAATCACCTGATTTGAAAGTGGGATAACTTCTTCATGCCAACTCCTATGAGATTTATTCAACTTCCTGGTGATTCTCCACCACTTTATGTATCCAAATCAAGCTTCTTACAAAGTGATTCATCCTGGTTTGATTGGAACGACGAAGAAGCTGTGCTATTCCCAAACTGGGAAACTGGAATCACCTGATTTGAAAGTGGGATAACTTCTTCATGCCAACTCCTATGAGATTTATTCAACTTCCTGGTGATTCTCCACCACTTTATGTATCCAAATCAAGCTTCTTACAAAGTGATTCATCCTGGTTTGATTGGAACGACGAAGAAGCTGTGCTATTCCCAAACTGGGAAACTGGAATCACCTGATTTGAAAGTGGGATAACTTCTTCATGCCAACTCCTATGAGATTTATTCAACTTCCTGGTGATTCTCCACCACTTTATGTATCCAAATCAAGCTTCTTACAAAGTGATTCATCCTGGTTTGATTGGAACGACGAAGAAGCTGTGCTATTCCCAAACTGGGAAACTGGAATCACCTGATTTGAAAGTGGGATAACTTCTTCATGCCAACTCCTATGAGATTTATTCAACTTCCTGGTGATTCTCCACCACTTTATGTATCCAAATCAAGCTTCTTACAAAGTGATTCATCCTGGTTTGATTGGAACGACGAAGAAGCTGTGCTATTCCCAAACTGGGAAACTGGAATCACCTGATTTGAAAGTGGGATAACTTCTTCATGCCAACTCCTATGAGATTTATTCAACTTCCTGGTGATTCTCCACCACTTTATGTATCCAAATCAAGCTTCTTACAAAGTGATTCATCCTGGTTTGATTGGAACGACGAAGAAGCTGTGCTATTCCCAAACTGGGAAACTGGAATCACCTGATTTGAAAGTGGGATAACTTCTTCATGCCAACTCCTATGAGATTTATTCAACTTCCTGGTGATTCTCCACCACTTTATGTATCCAAATCAAGCTTCTTACAAAGTGATTCATCCTGGTTTGATTGGAACGACGAAGAAGCTGTGCTATTCCCAAACTGGGAAACTGGAATCACCTGATTTGAAAGTGGGATAACTTCTTCATGCCAACTCCTATGAGATTTATTCAACTTCCTGGTGATTCTCCACCACTTTATGTATCCAAATCAAGCTTCTTACAAAGTGATTCATCCTGGTTTGATTGGAACGACGAAGAAGCTGTGCTATTCCCAAACTGGGAAACTGGAATCACCTGATTTGAAAGTGGGATAACTTCTTCATGCCAACTCCTATGAGATTTATTCAACTTCCTGGTGATTCTCCACCACTTTATGTATCCAAATCAAGCTTCTTACAAAGTGATTCATCCTGGTTTGATTGGAACGACGAAGAAGCTGTGCTATTCCCAAACTGGGAAACTGGAATCACCTGATTTGAAAGTGGGATAACTTCTTCATGCCAACTCCTATGAGATTTATTCAACTTCCTGGTGATTCTCCACCACTTTATGTATCCAAATCAAGCTTCTTACAAAGTGATTCATCCTGGTTTGATTGGAACGACGAAGAAGCTGTGCTATTCCCAAACTGGGAAACTGGAATCACCTGATTTGAAAGTGGGATAACTTCTTCATGCCAACTCCTATGAGATTTATTCAACTTCCTGGTGATTCTCCACCACTTTATGTATCCAAATCAAGCTTCTTACAAAGTGATTCATCCTGGTTTGATTGGAACGACGAAGAAGCTGTGCTATTCCCAAACTGGGAAACTGGAATCACCTGATTTGAAAGTGGGATAACTTCTTCATGCCAACTCCTATGAGATTTATTCAACTTCCTGGTGATTCTCCACCACTTTATGTATCCAAATCAAGCTTCTTCACAAAGTGATTCATCCTGGTTTGATTGGAACGACGAAGAAGCTGTGCTATTCCCAAACTGGGAAACTGGAATCACCTGATTTGAAAGTGGGATAACTTCTTCATGCCAACTCCTATGAGATTTATTCAACTTCCTGGTGATTCTCCACCACTTTATGTATCCAAATCAAGCTTCTTACAAAGTGATTCATCCTGGTTTGATTGGAACGACGAAGAAGCTGTGCTATTCCCAAACTGGGAAACTGGAATCACCTGATTTGAAAGTGGGATAACTTCTTCATGCCAACTCCTATGAGATTTATTCAACTTCCTGGTGATTCTCCACCACTTTATGTATCCAAATCAAGCTTCTTACAAAGTGATTCATCCTGGTTTGATTGGAACGACGAAGAAGCTGTGCTATTCCCAAACTGGGAAACTGGAATCACCTGATTTGAAAGTGGGATAACTTCTTCATGCCAACTCCTATGAGATTTATTCAACTTCCTGGTGATTCTCCACCACTTTATGTATCCAAATCAAGCTTCTTACAAAGTGATTCATCCTGGTTTGATTGGAACGACGAAGAAGCTGTGCTATTCCCAAACTGGGAAACTGGAATCACCTGATTTGAAAGTGGGATAACTTCTTCATGCCAACTCCTATGAGATTTATTCAACTTCCTGGTGATTCTCCACCACTTTATGTATCCAAATCAAGCTTCTTACAAAGTGATTCATCCTGGTTTGATTGGAACGACGAAGAAGCTGTGCTATTCCCAAACTGGGAAACTGGAATCACCTGATTTGAAAGTGGGATAACTTCTTCATGCCAACTCCTATGAGATTTATTCAACTTCCTGGTGATTCTCCACCACTTTATGTATCCAAATCAAGCTTCTTACAAAGTGATTCATCCTGGTTTGATTGGAACGACGAAGAAGCTGTGCTATTCCCAAACTGGGAAACTGGAATCACCTGATTTGAAAGTGGGATAACTTCTTCATGCCAACTCCTATGAGATTTATTCAACTTCCTGGTGATTCTCCACCACTTTATGTATCCAAATCAAGCTTCTTACAAAGTGATTCATCCTGGTTTGATTGGAACGACGAAGAAGCTGTGCTATTCCCAAACTGGGAAACTGGAATCACCTGATTTGAAAGTGGGATAACTTCTTCATGCCAACTCCTATGAGATTTATTCAACTTCCTGGTGATTCTCCACCACTTTATGTATCCAAATCAAGCTTTTCACAAAGTGATTCATCCTGGTTTGATTGGAACGACGAAGAAGCTGTGCTATTCCCAAACTGGGAAACTGGAATCACCTGATTTGAAAGTGGGATAACTTCTTCATGCCAACTCCTATGAGATTTATTCAACTTCCTGGTGATTCTCCACCACTTTATGTATCCAAATCAAGCTTTCACAAAGTGATTCATCCTGGTTTGATTGGAACGACGAAGAAGCTGTGCTATTCCCAAACTGGGAAACTGGAATCACCTGATTTGAAAGTGGGATAACTTCTTCATGCCAACTCCTATGAGATTTATTCAACTTCCTGGTGATTCTCCACCACTTTATGTATCCAAATCAAGCTTCTTACAAAGTGATTCATCCTGGTTTGATTGGAACGACGAAGAAGCTGTGCTATTCCCAAACTGGGAAACTGGAATCACCTGATTTGAAAGTGGGATAACTTCTTCATGCCAACTCCTATGAGATTTATTCAACTTCCTGGTGATTCTCCACCACTTTATGTATCCAAATCAAGCTTCTTACAAAGTGATTCATCCTGGTTTGATTGGAACGACGAAGAAGCTGTGCTATTCCAAACTGGGAAACTGGAATCACCTGATTTGAAAGTGGGATAACTTCTTCATGCCAACTCCTATGAGATTTATTCAACTTCCTGGTGATTCTCCACCACTTTATGTATCCAAATCAAGCTTCTTCACAAGTGATTCATCCTGGTTTGATTGGAACGACGAAGAAGCTGTGCTATTCCCAAACTGGGAAACTGGAATCACCTGATTTGAAAGTGGGATAACTTCTTCATGCCAACTCCTATGAGATTTATTCAACTTCCTGGTGATTCTCCACCACTTTATGTATCCAAATCAAGCTTTTCAAAGTGATTCATCCTGGTTTGATTGGAACGACGAAGAAGCTGTGCTATTCCCAAACTGGGAAACTGGAATCACCTGATTTGAAAGTGGGATAACTTCTTCATGCCAACTCCTATGAGATTTATTCAACTTCCTGGTGATTCTCCACCACTTTATGTATCCAAATCAAGCTTCTTACAAAGTGATTCATCCTGGTTTGATTGGAACGACGAAGAAGCTGTGCTATTCCCAAACTGGGAAACTGGAATCACCTGATTTGAAAGTGGGATAACTTCTTCATGCCAACTCCTATGAGATTTATTCAACTTCCTGGTGATTCTCCACACTTTATGTATCCAAATCAAGCTTCTTACAAAGTGATTCATCCTGGTTTGATTGGAACGACGAAGAAGCTGTGCTATTCCCAAACTGGGAAACTGGAATCACCTGATTTGAAAGTGGGATAACTTCTTCATGCCAACTCCTATGAGATTTATTCAACTTCCTGGTGATTCTCCACCACTTTATGTATCCAAATCAAGCTTCTTACAAAGTGATTCATCCTGGTTTGATTGGAACGACGAAGAAGCTGTGCTATTCCCAAACTGGGAAACTGGAATCACCTGATTTGAAAGTGGGATAACTTCTTCATGCCAACTCCTATGAGATTTATTCAACTTCCTGGTGATTCTCCACCACTTTATGTATCCAAATCAAGCTTTCACAAAGTGATTCATCCTGGTTTGATTGGAACGACGAAGAAGCTGTGCTATTCCCAAACTGGGAAACTGGAATCACCTGATTTGAAAGTGGGATAACTTCTTCATGCCAACTCCTATGAGATTTATTCAACTTCCTGGTGATTCTCCACCACTTTATGTATCCAAATCAAGCTTACAAAGTGATTCATCCTGGTTTGATTGGAACGACGAAGAAGCTGTGCTATTCCCAAACTGGGAAACTGGAATCACCTGATTTGAAAGTGGGATAACTTCTTCATGCCAACTCCTATGAGATTTATTCAACTTCCTGGTGATTCTCCACCACTTTATGTATCCAAATCAAGCTTTTACAAAGTGATTCATCCTGGTTTGATTGGAACGACGAAGAAGCTGTGCTATTCCCAAACTGGGAAACTGGAATCACCTGATTTGAAAGTGGGATAACTTCTTCATGCCAACTCCTATGAGATTTATTCAACTTCCTGGTGATTCTCCACCACTTTATGTATCCAAATCAAGCTTTTACAAAGTGATTCATCCTGGTTTGATTGGAACGACGAAGAAGCTGTGCTATTCCCAAACTGGGAAACTGGAATCACCTGATTTGAAAGTGGGATAACTTCTTCATGCCAACTCCTATGAGATTTATTCAACTTCCTGGTGATTCTCCACCACTTTATGTATCCAAATCAAGCTTCTCACAAAGTGATTCATCCTGGTTTGATTGGAACGACGAAGAAGCTGTGCTATTCCCAAACTGGGAAACTGGAATCACCTGATTTGAAAGTGGGATAACTTCTTCATGCCAACTCCTATGAGATTTATTCAACTTCCTGGTGATTCTCCACCACTTTATGTATCCAAATCAAGCTTCTTACAAAGTGATTCATCCTGGTTTGATTGGAACGACGAAGAAGCTGTGCTATTCCCAAACTGGGAAACTGGAATCACCTGATTTGAAAGTGGGATAACTTCTTCATGCCAACTCCTATGAGATTTATTCAACTTCCTGGTGATTCTCCACCACTTTATGTATCCAAATCAAGCTTTTCACAAAGTGATTCATCCTGGTTTGATTGGAACGACGAAGAAGCTGTGCTATTCCCAAACTGGGAAACTGGAATCACCTGATTTGAAAGTGGGATAACTTCTTCATGCCAACTCCTATGAGATTTATTCAACTTCCTGGTGATTCTCCACCACTTTATGTATCCAAATCAAGCTTTTCACAAAGTGATTCATCCTGGTTTGATTGGAACGACGAAGAAGCTGTGCTATTCCCAAACTGGGAAACTGGAATCACCTGATTTGAAAGTGGGATAACTTCTTGCCAACTCCTATGAGATTTATTCAACTTCCTGGTGATTCTCCACCACTTTATGTATCCAAATCAAGCTTTTCACAAAGTGATTCATCCTGGTTTGATTGGAACGACGAAGAAGCTGTGCTATTCCCAAACTGGGAAACTGGAATCACCTGATTTGAAAGTGGGATAACTTCTTCATGCCAACTCCTATGAGATTTATTTTATTCACTTCCTGGTGATTCTCCACCACTTTATGTATCCAAATCAAGCTTCTTACAAAGTGATTCATCCTGGTTTGATTGGAACGACGAAGAAGCTGTGCTATTCCCAAACTGGGAAACTGGAATCACCTGATTTGAAAGTGGGATAACTTCTTCATGCCAACTCCTATGAGATTTATTCAACTTCCTGGTGATTCTCCACCACTTTATGTATCCAAATCAAGCTTCTTACAAAGATTCATCCTGGTTTGATTGGAACGACGAAGAAGCTGTGCTATTCCCAAACTGGGAAACTGGAATCACCTGATTTGAAAGTGGGATAACTTCTTCATGCCAACTCCTATGAGATTTATTCAACTTCCTGGTGATTCTCCACCACTTTATGTATCCAAATCAAGCTTCTTACAAAGTGATTCATCCTGGTTTGATTGGAACGACGAAGAAGCTGTGCTATTCCCAAACTGGGAAACTGGAATCACCTGATTTGAAAGTGGGATAACTTCTTCATGCCAACTCCTATGAGATTTATTCAACTTCCTGGTGATTCTCCACCACTTTATGTATCCAAATCAAGCTTCTTCACAAAGTGATTCATCCTGTTTGATTGGAACGACGAAGAAGCTGTGCTATTCCCAAACTGGGAAACTGGAATCACCTGATTTGAAAGTGGGATAACTTCTTCTTCATGCCAACTCCTATGAGATTTATTCAACTTCCTGGTGATTCTCCACCACTTTATGTATCCAAATCAAGCTTCTTACAAAGTGATTCATCCTGGTTTGATTGGAACGACGAAGAAGCTGTGCTATTCCCAAACTGGGAAACTGGAATCACCTGATTTGAAAGTGGGATAACTTCTTCATGCCAACAACTCCTATGAGATTTATTCAACTTCCTGGTGATTCTCCACCACTTTATGTATCCAAATCAAGCTTCTTACAAAGTGATTCATCCTGGTTTGATTGGAACGACGAAGAAGCTGTGCTATTCCCAAACTGGGAAACTGGAATCACCTGATTTGAAAGTGGGATAACTTCTTCATGCCAACTCCTATGAGATTTATTCAACTTCCTGGTGATTCTCCACCACTTTATGTATCCAAATCAAGCTTCTTCACAAGTGATTCATCCTGGTTTGATTGGAACGACGAAGAAGCTGTGCTATTCCCAAACTGGGAAACTGGAATCACCTGATTTGAAAGTGGGATAACTTCTTCATGCCAACTCCTATGAGATTTATTCAACTTCCTGGTGATTCTCCACCACTTTATGTATCCAAATCAAGCTTCTTACAAAGTGATTCATCCTGGTTTGATTGGAACGACGAAGAAGCTGTGCTATTCCCAAACTGGGAAACTGGAATCACCTGATTTGAAAGTGGGATAACTTCTTCATGCCAACTCCTATGAGATTTATTCAACTTCCTGGTGATTCTCCACCACTTTATGTATCCAAATCAAGCTTCTCACAAAGTGATTCATCCTGGTTTGATTGGAACGACGAAGAAGCTGTGCTATTCCCAAACTGGAAACTGGAATCACCTGATTTGAAAGTGGGATAACTTCTTCATGCCAACTCCTATGAGATTTATTCAACTTCCTGGTGATTCTCCACCACTTTATGTATCCAAATCAAGCTTTTCACAAGTGATTCATCCTGGTTTGATTGGAACGACGAAGAAGCTGTGCTATTCCAAACTGGGAAACTGGAATCACCTGATTTGAAAGTGGGATAACTTCTTCATGCCAACTCCTATGAGATTTATTCAACTTCCTGGTGATTCTCCACCACTTTATGTATCCAAATCAAGCTTCTTCACAAAGTGATTCATCCTGGTTTGATTGGAACGACGAAGAAGCTGTGCTATTCCCAAACTGGGAAACTGGAATCACCTGATTTGAAAGTGGGATAACTTCTTCATGCCAACTCCTATGAGATTTATTCAACTTCCTGGTGATTCTCCACCACTTTATGTATCCAAATCAAGCTTCTTACAAAGTGATTCATCCTGGTTTGATTGGAACGACGAAGAAGCTGTGCTATTCCCAAACTGGGAAACTGGAATCACCTGATTTGAAAGTGGGATAACTTCTTCATGCCAACTCCTATGAGATTTATTCAACTTCCTGGTGATTCTCCACCACTTTATGTATCCAAATCAAGCTTTCACAAAGATTCATCCTGGTTTGATTGGAACGACGAAGAAGCTGTGCTATTCCCAAACTGGGAAACTGGAATCACCTGATTTGAAAGTGGGATAACTTCTTCATGCCAACTCCTATGAGATTTATTCAACTTCCTGGTGATTCTCCACCACTTTATGTATCCAAATCAAGCTTCTTCACAAAGTGATTCATCCTGGTTTGATTGGAACGACGAAGAAGCTGTGCTATTCCCAAACTGGGAAACTGGAATCACCTGATTTGAAAGTGGGATAACTTCTTCATGCCAACTCCTATGAGATTTATTCAACTTCCTGGTGATTCTCCACCACTTTATGTATCCAAATCAAGCTTTTACAAAGTGATTCATCCTGGTTTGATTGGAACGACGAAGAAGCTGTGCTATTCCCAAACTGGGAAACTGGAATCACCTGATTTGAAAGTGGGATAACTTCTTCCATGCCAACTCCTATGAGATTTATTCAACTTCCTGGTGATTCTCCACCACTTTATGTATCCAAATCAAGCTTTTACAAAGTGATTCATCCTGGTTTGATTGGAACGACGAAGAAGCTGTGCTATTCCCAAACTGGGAAACTGGAATCACCTGATTTGAAAGTGGGATAACTTCTTCATGCCAACTCCTATGAGATTTATTCAACTTCCTGGTGATTCTCCACCACTTTATGTATCCAAATCAAGCTTTTCACAAAGATTCATCCTGGTTTGATTGGAACGACGAAGAAGCTGTGCTATTCCCAAACTGGGAAACTGGAATCACCTGATTTGAAAGTGGGATAACTTCTTCATGCCAACTCCTATGAGATTTATTCAACTTCCTGGTGATTCTCCACCACTTTATGTATCCAAATCAAGCTTCTTACAAAGTGATTCATCCTGGTTTGATTGGAACGACGAAGCTGTGTATATTCCAAACTGGGAAACTGGAATCACCTGATTTGAAAGTGGGATAACTTCTTCATCCATCCAACTCCTATGAGATTTATTCAACTTCCTGGTGATTCTCCACCACTTTATGTATCCAAATCAAGCTTCTCACAAAGTGATTCATCCTGGTTTGATTGGAACGACGAAGAAGCTGTGCTATTCCCAAACTGGGAAACTGGAATCACCTGATTTGAAAGTGGGATAACTTCTTCATGCCAACTCCTATGAGATTTATTCAACTTCCTGGTGATTCTCCACCACTTTATGTATCCAAATCAAGCTTTTACAAAGTGATTCATCCTGGTTTGATTGGAACGACGAAGAAGCTGTGCTATTCCCAAACTGGGAAACTGGAATCACCTGATTTGAAAGTGGGATAACTTCTTTCATGCCAACTCCTATGAGATTTATTCAACTTCCTGGTGATTCTCCACCACTTTATGTATCCAAATCAAGCTTCTTACAAAGTGATTCATCCTGGTTTGATTGGAACGACGAAGAAGCTGTGCTATTCCCAAACTGGGAAACTGGAATCACCTGATTTGAAAGTGGGATAACTTCTTCATGCCAACTCCTATGAGATTTATTCAACTTCCTGGTGATTCTCCACCACTTTATGTATCCAAATCAAGCTTTTCACAAAGTGATTCATCCTGGTTTGATTGGAACGACGAAGAAGCTGTGCTATTCCCAAACTGGGAAACTGGAATCAACTGATTTGAAAGTGGGATAACTTCTTCATGCCAACTCCTATGAGATTTATTCAACTTCCTGGTGATTCTCCACCACTTTATGTATCCAAATCAAGCTTCTTACAAAGTGATTCATCCTGGTTTGATTGGAACGACGAAGAAGCTGTGCTATTCCCAAACTGGGAACTGGAATCACCTGATTTGAAAGTGGGATAACTTCTTCATGCCAACTCCTATGAGATTTATTCAACTTCCTGGTGATTCTCCACCACTTTATGTATCCAAATCAAGCTTCTCCAAAGAGATTCATCCTGGTTTGATTGGAACGACGAAGAAGCTGTGCTATTCCCAAACTGGGAAACTGGAATCACCTGATTTGAAAGTGGGATAACTTCTTCATGCCAACTCCTATGAGATTTATTCAACTTCCTGGTGATTCTCCACCACTTTATGTATCCAAATCAAGCTTCTTACAAAGTGATTCATCCTGGTTTGATTGGAACGACGAAGAAGCTGTGCTATTCCCAAACTGGGAAACTGGAATCACCTGATTTGAAAGTGGGATAACTTCTTCATGCCAACTCCTATGAGATTTATTCAACTTCCTGGTGATTCTCCACCACTTTATGTATCCAAATCAAGCTTCTTACAAAGTGATTCATCCTGGTTTGATTGGAACGACGAAGAGCTGTGCTATTCCCAAACTGGGAAACTGGAATCACCTGATTTGAAAGTGGGATAACTTCTTCATGCCAACTCCTATGAGATTTATTCAACTTCCTGGTGATTCTCCACCACTTTATGTATCCAAATCAAGCTTCTCACAAAGTGATTCATCCTGGTTTGATTGGAACGACGAAGAAGCTGTGCTATTCCCAAACTGGGAAACTGGAATCACCTGATTTGAAAGTGGGATAACTTCTTCATGCCAACTCCTATGAGATTTATTCAACTTCCTGGTGATTCTCCACCACTTTATGTATCCAAATCAAGCTTCTTACAAAGTGATTCATCCTGGTTTGATTGGAACGACGAAGAAGCTGTGCTATTCCCAAACTGGGAAACTGGAATCACCTGATTTGAAAGTGGGATAACTTCTTCATGCCAACTCCTATGAGATTTATTCAACTTCCTGGTGATTCTCCACCACTTTATGTATCCAAATCAAGCTTCTTACAAAGTGATTCATCCTGGTTTGATTGGAACGACGAAGAAGCTGTGCTATTCCCAAACTGGGAAACTGGAATCACCTGATTTGAAAGTGGGATAACTTCTTCATGCCAACTCCTATGAGATTTATTCAACTTCCTGGTGATTCTCCACCACTTTTGTATCCAAATCAAGCTTCTACAAAGTGATTCATCCTGGTTTGATTGGAACGACGAAGAAGCTGTGCTATTCCCAAACTGGAAACTGGAATCACCTGATTTGAAAGTGGGATAACTTCTTCATGCCAACTCCTATGAGATTTATTCAACTTCCTGGTGATTCTCCACCACTTTATGTATCCAAATCAAGCTTCTTACAAAGTGATTCATCCTGGTTTGATTGGAACGACGAAGAAGCTGTCTATTCCCAAACTGGGAACTGGAATCACCTGATTTGAAAGTGGGATAACTTCTTCATTGCCAACTCCTATGAGATTTATTCAACTTCCTGGTGATTCTCCACCACTTTATGTATCCAAATCAAGCTTTTACAAAGTGATTCATCCTGGTTTGATTGGAACGACGAAGAAGCTGTGCTATTCCCAAACTGGGAACTGGAATCACCTGATTTGAAAGTGGGATAACTTCTTCATGCCAACTCCTATGAGATTTATTCAACTTCCTGGTGATTCTCCACCACTTTATGTATCCAAATCAAGCTTCTTACAAAGTGATTCATCCTGGTTTGATTGGAACGACGAAGAAGCTGTGCTATTCCCAAACTGGGAAACTGGAATCACTCTGAAGGAAAGTGGGATAAGTTCTTCAGTGCCAACTCTAAGAGATTTATTCAGCTTCCTGGTGAAGAAGCCAAGATGTATCCAATCAAGCTTTTGAAAGTGATTTGACCTGGTTATGATAAGGCACAGCAAGAACCAGCTGGCGTGAGCTGTCCCTTGGCTGTGTATTGACCAAGAACCTGGACACAAGGGAGACTATGTTCATGGGCGCCTAAGATGATCCAATCAGAGGCCAGCCCTCCCTTTGACCAGATTCAAATCAACCAATCAAACAACATCAGCCCCCAGCCAATCACAAGACATCACACAGATTGCAATACCAAGCTTACATCCTAGCCATCCATTCTCTCAAGTTAATATTATCCATTAGATTTAGGTTTCAGATTGTGTAAACCTATTGAGCTTATAAATAAGCATGTAAGGGGCGATTTTGAGCCTTAAGGGAGTTTGGGGGATTTCCCCTCTCCACTTCATAATAAAAGTGTGTTCTTGATCAGTTTCCCTTAATCTACCCCTTTCTTAGTCTCAAGTCTCTTAATCTCTCAAAGTCTCTTTGTTTCTGATTCAAGTTCATACTAGTTTCATCAGACCTCTTATTCAACTAGTTCAAGACCTTATCTTTGCCTTTAATGGCTTTTCATACACATACACAGCCAGAGCTCTCAAATCTCACATGGTATCAGAGCCAGGTTGCTAAGAACCTGGTTGAAGCTTCTGCAAATCCCACACACACATCCCTCAGCTCAAATCCAAGCCATGAAGAAGACAGCTCCATCCGGTTCAGCTTCTCCATGAAGACTGAAGCTTGGCGTGTCATTCTGGTTCCTCAACCCTTTCTCATACCTGCCTAGATGAAGAGCCACGTTGGAAGCAAAGGAGGATGGAGAGGCGTCATGAACCTCAAGCCAAAACTCCTTGTCCATGAGCTGCTAGCATCCGGCTACAAGAAGAGAAGATGTCATGAAGATGGCGACTTGATGTATGAAGAAAGGAGGGGTGTTTGAGCTGTAGAAACAAGAAGGGGGCCATGAGTAGAAGGAGGAGAGGCTGGGTGACGATCCATGCTCTCATGTCCAACAAAACCGTGAGCCAAAAGCCATTGGAGGTTCAAGGAACCAAACCGGTTCCTTGGCTGTAAGCTAATACTATCCCTTCTTGATAATGAGCTTGTGTTGTGACTGTGCCTGGTTGTTGTGATGTGTATTGATTGAAAAACCTGAGGATAATGTGTGATTGCTAAATAAAATTAGTTGAATCTGTCCCAGGATGCTTTAAAGGCTTGTTTAGTGTTTAAAGAGTAAAATGCTTGCTCCTGTTAAGTAATGAGTTTGCTAAATGAAATGGTATTGTTTGAAGCTCATGAACTGAAAAACAGATTGAAAGTAATGCATTGTCTGATGATAAGTGATGATAGTGATGCTTAGCCTAAGTTATAAATGAATGTGTGATGGATTGTATTGTTGCATTCATGAATTGAAACTGATTAAGGTTAGTGCATACTGTCAAAAGGCTGTCTTACATTGAAGCATTAGATTCATGTCTAAATGCTGAGTAAAGAAGCTTTAAAAATTGCCTAAGTAGCTTGTATTGAATCTGTTATGATCTTACTTGTGCTTAGAGAGTTAGCTTGCAAAGATTAGAACTTGAAAATGTCTAGTTTAATCTGTTGCATTGCTTAAAGACATTGGTGTTCAAACTTGATGATGCATCAAGGGTTGACCCAATGCACTTGTGTCTTATCTTTGCTGGAGTTTGAGTGATGTTTCAGGTTCACAAGAGGTGTTCTTGGTTCACCATCCATCCGAGTTGAAAGAGGAAGACTTTGCCCATTGTGTGGAGCAATGGAGAGTTAAGAAAGAAGTGGTGATGCGCCACTGGTGTGTAGTGTCACTGAAGCTCACTTGCAAGCTTGGACCTATACTCAATCCAAGCTTGAGGAGGGGAGTTTAGTGAGCTATCAGTCGGACCAAGAAGGTTCAGAAGGTCCATTGCAAGCAACTGAAGAAGAAGGAGCCATCCGGGTCTAGGCAGTGGCGTGTCTAGGCAAGAGAGTGTTCAGAGCACTCTTGGCTGTGAGAAGATGAAGACTCTATCAGTGCGGCTTCTAGTGTGAGGTGGCTGAAGAGGTAGCTGAAGCTTCCACGAGCACTCCATGAAGATTGCGAGTTCAGAAGGTGTTGCAATGGAGTAATGGTGCAGATCATGAAGCTATCCATCCAAGCTTGTTCCTGTGAGAGTCTCAAGCTTGAGGGGGAGTGTTGAAGCTTACATGATCTGAGAGTACTTGGTGGTTATTCAAGAAGAGGAGCAGATCAGTTATGAAGCATAATGAAGGATGAAGAAGCGATCTCCAATGCGGCCTCTAGAGTGAGGTGATTGGTACTACAGTCTGAAGCATCCTGTCATGAAGGTTTCAGTAACATGGTGGTGACTCATGAAGAAGAAGCAGCCAAGACTCAGCTTGTATCTATCAAGGAAGATCTGGTAGTCCGAGCACTTGATCACAACAAGAAGGTTGTGAGAAAGGGGGAGAGACCAAGATCTGTCTAAAGAAGAGTACAAGAAGTGTTGATGATGAGCAAGAGGAGTGGGTTCTATCTTGCATCAAATGAGGGCCATGATCCAGAGTCTTTGTGTCCCTTACATTGCTGGTAAGGCACAAAGACTCACTGGCCAATCCCTAGGCCTTGGAGGCTTTACTCTTTTTCCCTCATCAAGGCTTTGTCCCAAAGGGTTTTCCTTGGTGAGGTTTTTAATGAGGAAGTTCTTCAAGGTTCCAAGCTTGACTTAGGATCAGCTAAAGTCAAGCTTGAGGGGGAGTGTTAACTTGAAGAAAGGAATGGAGAAGCTAAAGGTGTTAAGTTGAGATGGAGCTTGTGCAAAGATAGGGCAAGAGCTTTAGAGAGTGCCTATCAAGAGTGGTGAAGTGTCTTAAGAGAGCTAGAGGTGATCTGATGGTTGTTCTAAGCAAGGACAAAGTCTAGGAGAGACTTAGAAGAGTATTGAGGAGCAAATGGACGAGTGTACAAAGATAGGGCGAGGCTGGTACAGCCATGTACGGCCTTGTATGAATCAGTACGGATGTAAGGACGTACCAAAGGTGTATACTCGGCCATTTGTGAGTCTTAAGGTTTGGTGCAAACTTAGGGTGCTTGTGTACGGACATTGAGTGATCCGTACATACTCTAAGGATTGTGATCAGCCTAACTTGAGTCCCAAGTAAGAAGAATGGCGTTGGCTGATTGTGTGAAGAAGCCAAGAGGCGCCAAAGTCTGAGTTTGAATGTTGGGACCAGTTATGGATAAGGCACAGCAAGAACCAGCTGGCGTGAGCTGTCCCTTGGCTGTGTATTGACCAAGAACCTGGACACAAGGGAGACTATGTTCATGGGCGCCTAAGTTGATCCAATCAGAGGCCAGCCCTCCCTTTGACCAGATTCAAATCAACCAATCAAACAACATCAGCCCTCAGCCAATCACAAGACATCACACAGATTGCAATACCAAGCTTACATCCTAGCCATCCATTCTCTCAAGTTAATATTATCCATTAGATTTAGGTTTCAGATTGTGTAAACCTATTGAGCTTATAAATAAGCATGTAAGGGGCGATTTTGAGCCTTAAGGGAGTTTGGGGGATTTCCCCTCTCCACTTCATAATAAAAGTGTGTTCTTGATCAGTTTCCCTTAATCTACCCCTTTCTTAGTCTCAAGTCTCTTAATCTCTCAAAGTCTCTTTGTTTCTGTTTCAAGTTCATACTAGTTTCATCAGACCTCTTATTCAACTAGTTCAAGACCTTATCTTTGCCTTTAATGGCTTTTCATACACATACACAGCCAGAGCTCTCAAATCTCACAATTTGAAAGTGGGATAACTTCTTCATGCCAACTCCTATTAGATTTATTCAACTTCCTGGTGATTCTCCCCCACTTTTTGTATCCAAATCAAGCTTCTTACAAAGAGATTCATCATGGGGGTATTGGAACGACGAAGAAGCTGTGCTATTCCCAAACTGGGAAACTGGAATCACCTGATTTGAAAGTGGGATAACTTCTTCCTGCCAACTCCTATGAGATTTATTCAACTTCCTGGTGATTCTCCACCACTTTATGTATCCAAATCAAGCTTCTTACAAAGTGATTCATCCTGGTTTGATTGGAACGACGAAGAAGCTGTGCTATTCCCAAACTGGGAAACTGGAATCACCTGATTTGAAAGTGGGATAACTTCTTCATGCCAACTTTTATGAGATTTATTCAACTTCCTGGTGATTCTCCACCACTTTATGTATCCAAATCAAGCTTCTTACAAAGTGATTCTTCCTGGTTTGATTGGAACGACGAAGAAGCTGTGCTATTCCCAAACTGGGAAACTGGAATCACCTGATTTGAAAGTGGGATAACTTCTTCATGCCAACTCCTATGAGATTTATTCAACTTCCTGGTGATTCTCCACCACTTTATGTATCCAAATCAAGCTTTTCACAAAGTCATTCATCCTGGTTTGATTGGAACGACGAAGAAGCTGTGCTATTCCCAAACTGGGAAACTGGAATCACCTGATTTGAAAGTGGGATAACTTCTTCATGCCAACTCCTATGAGATTTATTGAACTTCCTGGTGATTCTCCACCACTTTATGTATCCAAATCAAGCTTCTTACAAAGAGATTCATCCTGGTTTGATTGGAACGACGAAGAAGCTGTGTTATTCCCAAACTGGGAAACTGGAATCACCTGATTTGAATGTGGGATAACTTCTTCATCTCCACTCCTATGAGATTTATTCAACTTTCTGGTGATTCTACACCACTTTATGTGTCCAAATCAAGCTTCTTACAAAGAGATTCATCCTGGTTTGATTGGAACGACGAAGAAGCTGTGCTATTCCCAAACTGGGAAACTGGAATCACCTGATTTGAAAGTGGGATAACTTGTTCATGCCAACTCCTTTGAAATTTATTCAACTTCTTGGTGATTCTCCACCACTTTATGTATCCAAATCAAGCTTCTTACAAAGAGATTCATCCTGGTTTGATTGGAACGACGAAGAAGCTGTGCTATTCCCAAACTGGGAAACTGGAATCACCTTATTTGAAAGTGGGATAACTTCTTCATGCCAACTCCTATGAGATTTATTCAACTTCCTGGTGATTCTCCACCACTTTATGTATCCAAATCAAGCTTTTCACAAAGTCATTCATCCTGGTTTGATTGGAACGACGAAGAAGCTGTGATATTCCCAAACTGGGAAACTGGAATCACCTGATTTGAAAGTGGGATAACTTCTTCATGCCAACTCCTATGAGATTTATTGAACTTCCTGGTGATTCTCCACCACTTTATGTATCCAAATCAAGCTTCTTACAAAGTGATTCATCCTGGTTTGATTGGAACCACGAAGAAGCCGTGCTATTCCCAAACTGGGAAACTAGAATCACCTGATTTGAAAGTGGGATAACTTCTTCATCCCCACTCCTATGAGATTTATTCAACTTCCTGGTGATTCTCCACCACTTTATGTATCCAAATCAAGCTTTTCACAAAGTCATTCATCCTGGTTTGATTGGAACGACGAAGAAGCTGTGCTATTCCCAAACTGGGAAACTGGAATCACCTGATTTGAAAGTGGGATAACTTCTTCATGCCAACTCCTATGAGATTTATTCAACTTCCTGGTGATTCTCCACCACTTTATGTATCCAAATCAAGCTTCTTACAAAGTGATTCATCCTGGTTTGATTGGAACGACGAAGAAGCCGTGCTATTCCCAAACTGGGAAACTGGAATCACCTGATTTGAAAGTGGGATAACTTCTTCATCCCCACTCCTATGAGATTTATTCAACTTCCTAGTGATTCTCCACCACTTTATGTATCCAAATCAAGCTTCTTACAAAGAGATTCATCCTGGGTTGATTGGAACGACGAAGAAGCTGTGCTATTCCCAAACTGGGAAACTGGAATCACCTGATTTGAAAGTGGGATAACTTCTTCATGCCAACTTTTATGAGATTTATTCAACTTCCTGGTGATTCTCCACCACTTTATGTATCCAAATCAAGCTTCTTACAAAGTGATTCTTCCTGGTTTGATTGGAACGACGAAGAAGCTGTGCTATTCCCAAACTGGGAAACTGGAATCACCTGATTTGAAAGTGGGATAACTTCTTCATGCCAACTCCTATGAGATTTATTCAACTTCCTGGTGATTCTCCACCACTTTATGTATCCAAATCAAGCTTTTCACAAAGTCATTCATCCTGGTTTGATTGGAACGACGAAGAAGCTGTGCTATTCCCAAACTGGGAAACTGGAATCACCTGATTTGAAAGTGGGATAACTTCTTCATGCCAACTCCTATGAGATTTATTGAACTTCCTGGTGATTCTCCACCACTTTATGTATCCAAATCAAGCTTCTTACAAAGTGATTCGTCCTGGTTTGATTAGAACGACGAAGAAGCTGTGCTATTCCCAAACTGGGAAACTGGAATCACCTGATTTGAAAGTGGGATAACTTCTTCATGCCAACTCCTTTGAAATTTATTCAACTTCTTGGTGATTCTCCACCACTTTATGTATCCAAATCAAGCTTCTTACAAAGAGATTCATCCTGGTTTGATTGGAACGACGAAGAAGCTGTGCTATTCCCAAACTGGGAAACTGGAATCACCTGATTTGAAAGTGGGATAACTTTTTCATGCCAACTCCTATGAGATTTATTCAACTTCCTGGTGATTCTCCACCACTTTATGTATCCAAATCAAGCTTCTTACAAAGAGATTCATCCTGGGTTGATTGGAACGACGAAGAAGCTGTGCTATTCCCAAACTGGGAAACTGGAATCACCTGATTTGAAAGTGGGATAACTTCTTCATGCCAACTCCTATTAGATTTATTCAACTTCCTGGTGATTCTCCACCACTTTTTGTATCCAAATCGAGCTTCTTAGAAAGAGATTCATCCTGGGGGTATTGGAACGACGAAGAAGCTGTGCTATTCCCAAACTGGGAAACTGGAATCACCTGATTTGAAAGTGGGATAACTTCTTCATGCCAACTCCTATGAGATTTATTCAACTTCCTGGTGATTCTCCACCACTTTATTTATCCAAATCAAGCTTCTTACAAAGAGATTCATCCTGGGTTGATTGGAACGACGAAGAAGCTGTGCTATTCCCAAATTGAGAAACTGGAATCACCTGATTTGAAAGTGGGATAACTTCTTCATGCCAACTCCTATTAGATTTATTCAACTTCCTGGTGATTCTCCACCACTTTATGTATCCAAATCAAGCTTCTTACAAAGAGATTCATCCTGGGTTGATTGGAACGACGAAGAAGCTGTGCTATTCCCAAACTGGGAAACTGGAGTCACCTGATTTGAAAGTGGGATAACTTCTTCATGCCAACTCCTATTAGATTTATTCAACTTCCTGGTGATTCTCCCCACTTTTTGTATCCAAATCAAGCTTCTTACAAAGAGATTCATCCTGGGGGTATTGGAACGACGAAGAAGCTGTGCTATTCCCAAACTGGGAAACTGGAATCACCTGATTTGAAAGTGGGATAACTTCTTCATGCCAACTCCTATTAGATTTATTGAACTTCCTGGTGATTCTCCACCACTTTATGTATCCAAATCAAGCTTCTTACAAAGTGATTCATCCTGGTTTGATTGGAACGACGAAGAAGCCGTGCTATTCCCAAACTGGGAAACTGGAATCACCTGATTTGAAAGTGGGATAACTTCTTCATCCCCACTCCTATGAGATTTATTCAACTTTCTGGTGATTCTACACCACTTTATGTATCCAAATAAAGCTTCTTACAAAGAGATTCATCCTGGTTTGATTGGAACGACGAAGAAGCTGTGCTATTCCCAAACTGGGAAACTGGAATCACCTGATTTGAAAGTGGGATAACTTCTTCATGCCAACTCCTTTGAAATTTATTCAACTTCCTGGTGATTCTCCACCACTTTATGTATCCAAATCAAGCTTCTTACAAAGAGATTCATCCTGGTTTTATACACTTTTGTGTATTAGAGTGTGTTTAAGAACAATCAGATTGTTTTGTGTAAGATTAAAGAGATTAAGAGAATAAGTAGAGAGAGAATAGAGAGAATACTCAAAACTCCATTTATTAATTTAATGTCTCAGATACAAGTTATATATGAAGAGATAAGGATAATACAAAGAGGATTTCGAAATCATAAGCATGTGAAGTCAAGGGATAGGCTGTAAAGATGCTTCACATGCTTGGACAGGCTGTAAAGGTGCTTTACCTTTCCAGCTATGACCAGACCTTATCCAAACTACTCCTTCCTTATCCAGACTTCCTCTTGGGCGTGATCCACTCTCCAAAGGGATGCAAAGTAACTTCCTAAGCTTTTAACTTAGTTACCACAGTCAAACCGAAGTTACTGTGGTAAAACTCCAAAGTTACTATCTGCCCCAATACTCTTCCTCTATCAATGTATCACCTCTTCTCAACACTCCCCCTCAAGCTTGACCATGTAGAACAAGTCAAGCTTGGAAACCATGAAGACCTCCCTTATTAAAAACCTCACCAAGGAAAACCCATTGGGATAAAACCTTGATGAGGGAAAAAAGAGTGGAGACTCCATGGTTAAGGGGCTCAGCTCCTTGGAGTAAGATCAATGAGTCCAAGCCTTGATAGTATGGACTCCATTGTCTTTAATCTCGCTGCCTTAGTAAACACATCTGCAAGCTGGTCTTCACTTCTTGTATAACATGGCAGTATCACTCCTAAGATAATCATCTGCCTCACCTTATGACAATCCACCTCTATGTGCTTTGTTCTCTCATGAAACACTGAGTTGGAGGCAATGTGGATAGCTGCTTGATTGTCACAATGCATAGTCATAGGAGTAGTCTGCTCAATCTCTAGATGCTTCAAGATCCCCTTGATCCACACCAACTCGTTTGTCACCTTCAACATGGCTCTATACTCAGCTTCAGCACTTGAACAGGAGATAACCTTCTGCTTCTTACTCTTCCAAGTTACCAAGTTCCCTCCAATGAATGTACAATACCCAGTAGTTGATCTCCTGTCCACTCTATCTCCTGCCCAATTAGCATCACAATAACCAACCACTTCTGTACTGCCATTGCAGCCCATCCAAACTCCTTGTCCAGCCGTCCCACTTAAATACCTCAGTATCCTATCAACCATCTTCCAATGATGGACCTTTGGCGCCTGCATATGTTGACTCACTTGATTCACAGCGAAGCATATATCTGGCCTAGTAATTGTCAAGTAGATCAGCTTGCCAACCATCTTCCTATATAGCTTAGGATCCTCAAACAGCTGCTTCTCTTCAACCTCCCCTTCACGCAGAACCTTATATCCCTCCTCGAGGGGTGTCTTAGCTATCTTTCCTCCAAGCACATCAGTCTCCTTCAACATATCCATAGTATACTTCCTTTGAGACATAAACAAACCCTCCTTTGATCTGCATATCTCAATGCCCAGAAAATACTTCATCTCTCCCAAATCCTTGATGTCAAACACAGATTTGAGAAACTCCTTAGTAGCTTGAATCCCTGCCTTATCACTCCCTGTGATAATCAAATCATCCACATACACTAGAATCACAATGATCCCTGAAGGTCCTGTCAAGGTGAAGAGAGTGTGATCTAATTCAGACTTCCTAAAGCCTCTCCCATTGAGTGTTGTACTCAGCTTCCTGTACCAAGCTCTAGGTGATTGTTTCAGCCCATATATTGCCTTCTTCAATCTCAAAACATTCCCTGGCTTTACTAGATGCTCAAGACCAGGAGGAGGAAGCATGTATACCTCATCTTCTAGCTCACCTTGTAAGAAAGCATTCTTCACATCCATCTGCCATAAATCCCACTCCAAGTTTGTTGCAATGGACAACACAATCCGAACTGTATGTAGCTTAGCTACTGGTGCAAAGGTATCAATGTAATCCTCTCCATAGGTCTGTGTAAATCCTCTTGCAACCAATCTGGTCTTCTTCCTATCAATCTGTCCATTTGCTAGATACTTGATTGTGAAGATCCATCTACTAGATACAGCCCTCTTTCCCTTAGGCAGCTCACTCTCATACCATGTATCATTTTTGATCATAGCACCTGCTTCAGCTCCCACTGATTCTTTCCATTCCTTGTCTAACATAGCTTCTTCATAAGTCCTTGGTACATAACTCTCATCCAGACTAATCATAAAGGCATAATGCTCCTCTGGAAACTCAGCAAAGGAACACATGGCTTGAGAAGGATGCTCCACAGCCTGGGCATTGTAGTACACTCTCGTGTTTACCCAGTTGGAAGGATCCCTCTTTATCCTTGTGCTCCTCCTCAAAGCTTGAACCTGATCTTCAGTTTGCACACTAGCCGGCTCCACTTGCTCTTCTTCTGAACTGGCCGGTCTGAGTTGTTCTTCTACACTAGACTGAACCTCATCCACTTCTCCACTAGACTGAACCTCATCCACTTCTCCACTGTTGAAGCTTACATGATCTGAGAGTACTTGGTGGTTATTCAAGAAGAGGAGCAGATCAGTTATGAAGCATAATGAAGGATGAAGAAGCAATCACCAATGCGGCCTCTAGAGTGAGGTGATTGGTACTACAGTCTGAAGCATCCTGTCATGAAGGTTTCAGTAACATGGTGGTGACTCATGAAGAAGAAGCAGCCAAGACTCAGCTTGTATCTATCAAAGAAGATCTGGTAGTCCGAGCACTTGATACACAACAAGAAGGTTGTGAGAAAGGGGGAGAGACCAAGATCTATCTGAAGAAGAGTACAAGAAGTGTTGATGATGAGCAAGAGGAGTGGGTTCTATCTTGCATCATATGAGGGCCATGATCCAGAGTCTTTGTGTCCCTTACATTGTTGGTAAGGCACAAAGACTCACTGGCCAATCCCTAGGCCTTGGAGGCTTTACTCTTTTTCCCTCATCAAGGTTTTGTCCCAAAGGGTTTTCCTTGGTGAGGTTTTTAATGAGGAAGTTCTTCAAGGTTCCAAGCTTGACTTAGGATCAGCTAAAGTCAAGCTTGAGGGGGAGTGTTAACTTGAAGAAAAGAAATGGAGAAGGCAAAGGTGTGGAGTTGAGATGTGGCTTGTACAAAGATAGGGCAAGAGCTATGGAGAATGCCTATCAAGAGTTATGAAGTATCTGAAGGTGTAGAGAAGTGATCTGATGGATGTTCTAAGCAAGGGTAAAGTCTAGGAGAGACTTAGAAGAGTGTTGAGAAGCAAATGGGCGAGTGTGCAAAGATAGGGCGAGGCTGTACGGCCATGTACGGATCAGTACGGACGGTGGACTACCCTAGAAGTGCAGACTCGACCATTTGGGTGTTTTAAGCTTTGTGCAAAGTTAGGGCGCAAGGGTACGGATATGGAATGGTCCGTACACCTCCTGATGGTGTTGTGCAAAGCTTGGGACATAAAGAAAAGGTGTTGGGCGAATGGATATGGTTCTGATCAGATGGCATCAAAAGGGAATCAAGTATATGTTCACAGAAATGGAGAAGGCAAAGGTGTGGAGTTGAGATGTGGCTTGTACAAAGATAGGGCAAGAGCTATGGAGAATGCCTATCAAGAGTTATGAAGTATCTGAAGGTGTAGAGAAGTGATCTGATGGATGTTCTAAGCAAGGGTAAAGTCTAGGAGAGACTTAGAAGAGTGTTGAGAAGCAAATGGGCGAGTGTGCAAAGATAGGGCGAGGCTGTACGGCCATGTACGGATCAGTACGGACGGTGGACTACCCTAGAAGTGCAGACTCGACCATTTGGGTGTTTTAAGCTTTGTGCAAAGTTAGGGCGCAAGGGTACGGATATGGAATGGTCCGTACACCTCCTGATGGTGTTGTGCAAAGCTTGGGACATAAAGAAAAGGTGTTGGGCGAATGGATAAGGTTCTGATCAGATGGCATCAAAAGGGAATCAAGTGGAGATCCCTTGGAGGAGCTTTGGGCGTGGATAAGGTTCAAGACAGGCTGGCCTTGGCTGTAAAGTAAAGGCAGCCTTGACTATGAACCTAGACTGATTCCAAGCTTGATACAAAGGAGCCAAAGAAGAACCAATCAAGAGCCAGCCTAGTTTGAATGAGCCAATGAGGCGCCAGCCTCTTCTTTCCAATCAGATCACCTTCTCCTCATGACAAACAAGACCAGCTCATCTACACCATCCATTTAAACTTCAAGTATTATCAGCCATTAGATTTAGGTTTATGATTTGCTCTTGTAAAGGCATATATAAGCCTAAGGTTGGCGATTTGTAAAGGTTAAGGGAGTAAGGGGGATTTCCCCTCTCCACTTCATGGAAATAAGAAGTTGTGTTCTTGAATCAGATTCTCTTTAATCTCTCCCTTTCTTAGTCTTTAATCTCCTAATCTCTCAAAGTCTTTTGTTTCTGATTTAAGTAAACACTCTCATCAATCTCTCTTTCTAAATCACCTAGAGCAAGCTCTCATCTTTCTCCATTGGAGTTTATACACACACAAACACAACTAGAGAAGAGAACTCTATAAATCTCACATGGTATCAGAGCCAGGTTCATCAGAACCTGAGCTGTAGCTTCCGCAAATCACTTGCTCTCACCTCAGCTCAAATCAAAGCCTTGAAGACATGTACTTGCGGTTCTGGTTACTTCAAGAAGAAGAAGACTGAAGCATGGCGTGTTACTCCTTATCTCTCAGCCATTCCGACCTGTACCTGATGAAGACTCTTGTTGGAAGCAAAGGTGTGTGGAGAGGCCTCGCGAACCTTGTCCATGGCGCCTTGTCCAAAGGCTGTTCCTCATCCGGTGTGAAGAGAAAGCTATCCAGAAGATGGCGAATAGAGGGCTTGAAGAAAGGAGGGGTTTTGTGAGTATGAGAAACAAGGAGGAAGTCATGAACTGAAGGAGAAGGAGATGGGTAACGATCCAGACTCTCATACCCTCAAAGTCATGAGCTTTCAATCCGAGGGTGATACAAGGACCAACCTGGTTCCTTAGTAGTAAGTGATTCTTTAAACCTTAAGTGATAATGAGCTTGTGATAAAATCTGGTTGTTGTGTTGTGATGTGATTGAAAACCTGAGGATTGTTAAAAGATTGCTAAATGAATGTTAGAATCTGTCCCAGGATGCTTAAAGAGCTTTGTTTGGTGATTGAGATTGTTTAATATGCTTAACTCCAGTTCATAGTGATGCTTGTTGTGATTGATTGAATCTGCTTGCATACATGTATTGAAACTGATTTAAAGTTGTTGCATATAGTCTTGTGGCTGTCTTACATTGAAGCATTAGATTCATGTCTAAATTGCTGAGTAAAAAAGCCTTAAAAATGCCTAAGTAGCTTGCATAAATCTGGAAAAGAAAGTGCTTGTGCTTAGAGAGTTTGCTTGCAAAGATTAGAACTTGATACTGTCTTGTTTAATCTGTTGCATTGCTTGTGATATTGGGAATCAAACTTGATGATTAATCAAGGAATGATCCCAATACTATTGTGTCTCATCTTTGCTGGAGTTTGAGTGATGTTTCAGGTTCACAAGATGTGTTCTTGGTTCACCATCCATCCGAGTTGAAAGTAGGAGACGTTTGCCCATTGTGTGTGCAATGGAGAGTTGATACAAGAGTGGTGATGCGCCACTGGTGTGTAGTCTCACTGAAGCTCACTTGCAAGCTTGGACCTATACTCAATCCAAGCTTGAGGAGGGGAGTTTAGTGAGCTATCAGTCGGACCAAGAAGGTTCAGGAGGTCCATTGCAAGCAACTGAAGAAGAAGGAGCCATCAGGGTCTAGGCAGTGGCGTGTCTAGGCAAGAGAGTGTTCAGAGCACTCTTGGCTGTGAGAAGATGAAGACTCTATCAGTGCGGCTTCTAAAGTGAGGTGGCTGAAGAGGTAGCTGAAGCTTCCACAAGCACTCCATGAAGATGGCGAGTTCAGAAGGTGTTGCAATGGAGTAATGGTACAGATCATGAAGCTATCCATCCAAGCTTGTTCCTGTAAGAGTCTCAAGCTTGAGGGGGAGTGTTGAAGCTTACATGATCTGAGAGTACTTGGTGGTTATTCAAGAAGAGGAGCAGATCAGTTATGAAGCATAATGAAGGATGAAGAAGCAATCACCAATGCGGCCTCTAGAGTGAGGTGATTGGTACTACAGTCTGAAGCATCCTGTCATGAAGGTTTCAGTAACATGGTGGTGACTCATGAAGAAGAAGCAGCCAAGACTCAGCTTGTATCTATCAAAGAAGATCTGGTAGTCCGAGCACTTGATACACAACAAGAAGGTTGTGAGAAAGGGGGAGAGACCAAGATCTATCTGAAGAAGAGTACAAGAAGTGTTGATGATGAGCAAGAGGAGTGGGTTCTATCTTGCATCATATGAGGGCCATGATCCAGAGTCTTTGTGTCCCTTACATTGTTGGTAAGGCAC
This sequence comes from Brassica napus, assembly GCF_020379485.1. Taxonomy (NCBI): domain Eukaryota; kingdom Viridiplantae; phylum Streptophyta; class Magnoliopsida; order Brassicales; family Brassicaceae; genus Brassica; species Brassica napus. Next base: position 70,592 of record NW_026015165.1, read on the forward strand.
AAAGACTCACTGGCCAATCCCTAGGCCTTGGAGGCTTTACTCTTTTTCCCTCATCAAGGTTTTGTCCCAAAGGGTTTTCCTTGGTGAGGTTTTTAATGAGGAAGTTCTTCAAGGTTCCAAGCTTGACTTAGGATCAGCTAAAGTCAAGCTTGAGGGGGAGTGTTAACTTGAAGAAAAGAAATGGAGAAGGCAAAGGTGTGGAGTTGAGATGTGGCTTGTACAAAGATAGGGCAAGAGCTATGGAGAATGCCTATCAAGAGTTATGAAGTATCTGAAGGTGTAGAGAAGTGATCTGATGGATGTTCTAAGCAAGGGTAAAGTCTAGGAGAGACTTAGAAGAGTGTTGAGAAGCAAATGGGCGAGTGTGCAAAGATAGGGCGAGGCTGTACGGCCATGTACGGATCAGTACGGACGGTGGACTACCCTAGAAGTGCAGACTCGACCATTTGGGTGTTTTAAGCTTTGTGCAAAGTTAGGGCGCAAGGGTACGGATATGGAATGGTCCGTACACCTCCTGATGGTGTTGTGCAAAGCTTGGGACATAAAGAAAAGGTGTTGGGCGAATGGATAAGGTTCTGATCAGATGGCATCAAAAGGGAATCAAGTGGAGATCCCTTGGAGGAGCTTTGGGCGTGGATAAGGTTCAAGACAGGCTGGCCTTGGCTGTAAAGTAAAGGCAGCCTTGACTATGAACCTAGACTGATTCCAAGCTTGATACAAAGGAGCCAAAGAAGAACCAATCAAGAGCCAGCCTAGTTTGAATGAGCCAATGAGGCGCCAGCCTCTTCTTTCCAATCAGATCACCTTCTCCTCATGACAAACAAGACCAGCTCATCTACACCATCCATTTAAACTTCAAGTATTATCAGCCATTAGATTTAGGTTTATGATTTGCTCTTGTAAAGGCATATATAAGCCTAAGGTTGGCGATTTGTAAAGGTTAAGGGAGTAAGGGGGATTTCCCCTCTCCACTTCATGGAAATAAGAAGTTGTGTTCTTGAATCAGATTCTCTTTAATCTCTCCCTTTCTTAGTCTTTAATCTCCTAATCTCTCAAAGTCTTTTGTTTCTGATTTAAGTAAACACTCTCATCAATCTCTCTTTCTAAATCACCTAGAGCAAGCTCTCATCTTTCTCCATTGGAGTTTATACACACACAAACACAACTAGAGAAGAGAACTCTATAAATCTCACATCCACTAGACTGAACCTCATTGTTCTCAACTTCTTGTGATGTATCTTGATCATGAAGACCTGAATCCTCTTGGTTTTGCTCTTGCTCACCAGATTCAGTTCCATTCCCCCTCTCATGATCAAGAGGAGTTGTTCTTCCAGCTCCACCACTCTGATTGGAAGACTCTCTCCTTCCGGTTTCCTGATCCTGGGATAATCCTATCCCAAGCTTCTCTAACAACACTCTCAGTATTGTTGCCTTATCAGATGGAGCTTGAGACAAATCCTTCAGATTTTCCCACTCCTTTTCTTCATAATAACCTTTTGTTTCAACAAACTTCACTTCTCTAGATATCATCACTCTCCGTGCTTCAGGATCATAGCACTTGTACCCCTTCTGAGTGATAGAGTAACCAATGAACATAGCCTTAGTACTCTTTGCCTCCAGCTTGTTTCTCTGCTCTCCTGGAACCATGACATAGCACACACACCCAAAGACACGTAGATGATCAATGACAGGTTTACTCTTGTTCAATACCTCAAATGGAGACAGATTCTTCAATATCTTGGTTGGAACCCGGTTGATGAGATAGCAAGCAGTCTGCACAGCATCACTCCAAAAGCGTTTTGGGACATTTGCATGAAACATCATTGATCTAGCAACCTCCATCAAGTGCCTGTTCTTCCTCTCAGCTACCCCATTCTGCTGTGGTGTGTAAGGGCAGCTAGTCTGATGCACAATCCCATGCTTGGCTAGATGACTCTTGAAGGCATTGCTGATGTATTCACCTCCATTATCTGATCTCAGTACCTTCACAGTAGCATTGTATTGATTAGATACATATGCTTGGAAGTGTTGAGATGAAGACCAAGGAGGCTGAGACAGTAACTTTAGAGTTTTACTGTGGTAACTTTATTTTAACCACAGTAACTACTTGGCGAAGTTATCTGATGGGATGAGAAGGTAACTTAGTGAGAAGTAGAGAGGAAATTCGACCAAAGAGGATAAGGAAGGATAAGGGAGCACTTTGACAACCTGTATGATGCTGGAAAGGAGAATCTGCTTTATTACTATAGCAAGAATGTGAGGAACCACAGCCAAGCATTTCAAAAGGAGTTCCAGCCTGTCCATTGACTCCACATGCTTATTGATTTCGAAATCCCCTTTGTATCAACCTTATCTCTTCATATATAACTTGTATCTGAGACATTAAATCAATTAATGGAGTTTTGAGTCTATCTCTCTCTAGAATCTCTATATTCTCTCTAAACTTTACTCTAATCTTCTCTGATTATTATTAAACACACTCTAAAACACAAAAGTGTTTATGGTATCAGAGCCAGGTTGCTCAAAAGGGGATGAGTGTGTGATTTGTTTTTCGCAAATTTAGGTTCTTTCTTGGTGTTCTTGAGTGTTCTTGGTGTTCTTGAGTGTTCTTGGTGATTCTGGGTTGTGTTCTTCAGTCACTAGGCTCGTTTGGATCATTCTGATGGAAACAAACAATCTAGACATGGAGAAGAAGCACAGATCTAGTACAATCATGGAGCTTGAAGAAGAGAGGGATGGCGATTGGTCAAGATGGGCAAAGAGAGCTTTGGAAAGCTGTGGGTTATGGTGTGGTCATGTAAAGGGGAAGCCTTTAGTGGAAGTGGCTACTGAAGAAGGTCAGACAAGGAATCTGAAAGGTGAAGATGAAGCTGATCAAGAAACCACTTTGGAGAGTGGGATTGAAGAAGCTTATGTAGAAAGGTCCAAACTTGTGAAGGTCAGTGGAGACAAGAGAGTGATCCGCGGCTTGAGACAAGGAAAGGATGAGTTGTATCAGCTTGTGGGAAGGCTGAAAGAAGGATGGATGGAGCTGGATGTGCTGAGACCAAGCACATCTGATCCGAGAGTTATTAAAGAAAGGAGGAAACAAGATGTGTTCTTTAGCTTTCTTGTGAAGGAGATATGGGTTCTTGTTCTTCATGCGTGTGATGTGTGGGAAGAGGACAAGAGTTCAAACCAGTGGAAAGGTGGTACAAGCTGTAAGAAGGGAAGGCTGAGAAAGCTGTCTAGAGTGTGGCTTAAGATGGGAAAGGCTTGGAAGAAGGACAGGGAGTCTGGGTATCTAACTGATAGGATGAGCTTGAAGATGATCAAGGAGGTGGCTCAACAAGTGGTAAGAGGAGAGTGTTCTTACTCTGCCTATATGAGTAACTCAGTGGAGGACAGTATGGTTATGAAGGGGAAAGAGATCAAAGGAGCAGATGATCCTATCACAAAGAAAGAATGGGATGAGTTTGTCAAGTATGTGTATGCTTTGGCTACGACCCGGAGACAAGGTGCTCCTGCCTTAGCATCCACATCCAAACCCATCATCATTGATTCTGGAGCAACACATCATATGATCAGTGATAAAAGTCTGATAAGTGGAGTCAAGGCTGCAACAGGGAGTGTCATGATAGCTAATGGTGCTAGGATCCCAATAGAAGGCGTGGGAAACCTCAAGCTGTTTGAGAAGAGCTCACCTGCGTTCTATTTGCCTCAGTTCACTTCAAATCTGATATCAGTGAAGAAGGCCACAGTTGATCTTGATTGTCAAGTAGTATTCAGGCCAAATGAAGTTGAGTTTCAAGATTTGAAGACTGGGAGAGTTATTGGTAGAGGAGACAGCAAGAATCAGTTATATCATCTCCAAACAGCTAAGACCTCTAACCCTATTGATTCTGTATGCTTGAGTAGTACTGCGGATAGGTGTGAGAGTACTACTTGGCATGCTAGATTAGGACATCCTCATGCTCGTGCAATTGAATTGATTATGCCTAATATGTCATTCAATCACTTGGAATGTGAAGCTTGCATCTTAGGGAAGCATTGTAGAACTGTTTTTCCCACATCAGAGACCATATATGCAAATTGCTTTGATCTTGTTCATTCTGATGTGTGGACAGCCCCTTGTATGTCTAGAGAAAACCAGAAGTACTTTGTGACATTCATAGATGAGAAGTCTAAGTATACATGGATCACATTGCTGCCATCTAAGGATAGAGTGTTTGAGGCTTTTGTCAACTTCCAAGCATATGTAACTAACCATTACAATGCTACTGTGAAGGTACTACGGTCTGATAATGGAGGAGAATACACCAGTCATGCCTTCAAGAGTCACTTGGCTAAACATGGGATAGTGCATCAGACCAGTTGTCCTTACACACCACAGCAGAATGGGGTAGCTGAGAGGAAGAATAGGCATCTGATGGAGGTGGCTAGATCCATGATGTATCATGCTAATGTTCCAAAGAGGTTTTGGGGTGATGCTGTTCAGACTGCATGCTATCTTATCAATCGGATTCCAACTAAGGTATTGAAGAATCTGTCTCCTTTTGAGGTGCTGAACAAGAGCAAGCCATACATAGATCATCTGCGTGTCTTTGGATGTCTATGTTATGTCTGGGTTCCAGGAGAACAGAGAAACAAGTTGGAGGCAAAGAGCACTAAAGCAATGCTCATTGGATACTCAGTAACTCAGAAGGGGTACAAGTGCTATGATCCAGCAACCAGGAGAGTGTTGGTGTCTAGAGATGTTAAGTTCATAGAGACAAAGGGGTATTATGAAGAAAAGAATTGGGAAGACTTGGAAGATCTGTCTCAAGAACCAAGAAACATGGCAGAGAATCTGAGGAACATCTTGGAAAGGCTTGGGGTAAACATGTCCCAAGATAAGGTTAGAGAAGTTGAAAGAACAACTCCCCTTGATCATGAGGGGGGAATGAGTCTGAATCAAGAGTGCAAGAGCAGCACCAAGGGGATTCAGGTCATCATGATCAAGAGGTGACACAAGAAGTAGAGAATGTTCCTCAGGTCGGTGTGAATGAGCAGGGAGAGGTTCATGATCCAGAGGAGGTGAGTGAGACAGAAACAGAGGTTCAAGCAGAGGTTCAAGCTGAGGATCAGGTTCAGGTTTTGCGAAGGAGCACAAGGATAAAGAGGGATGCTTCCAACTGGGTAAACACGAGAGTGTACTACAATGCCCAGGCTGTGGAGCATCCTTCTCAAGCCGTATGTTCCTTTGCAGAATATCCAGAAGAGCACATGGTGTTTATGTGTAACTTGGATGAGAATGAGATACCAAGATCTTATGAAGAAGCTATGAAGCACAAGGTTTGGAGAGATTCAGTAGGAGATGAAAGGGATGCAATGATCAGGAATGATACTTGGTATGAGAGTGAGTTACCTAAAGGGAAGAAGGCAGTTTCAAGCAGATGGATCTTCACCATCAAGTATCTTGCAAATGGGGAGATAGATAGGCGCAAGACTAGGCTGGTTGCAAGAGGATTTACACAGACTTATGGGGAAGATTACATTGATACTTTTGCACCAGTGGCCAAGCTTCACACAATTCGAATTGTGTTATCCATTGCAACAAACTTGGAGTGGGATTTGTGGCAAATGGATGTGAAGAATGCTTTCTTGCAAGGTGAACTTGAAGATGAAGTATACATGCATCCACCTCCTGGTCTTGAGCATCTAGTAAAGCCAGGGAATGTTTTGAGATTGAAGAAAGCAATATATGGGTTGAAGCAGTCACCTAGAGCTTGGTACAGGAAGCTGAGTACAACACTCAATGGGAGAGGCTTTAGGAAGTCTGAACTAGATCACACTCTCTTCACCTTGACAGGACCTTCAGGGAGCATTGTGATTCTAGTGTATGTGGATGATTTGATTATCACAGGAAGTGATAAGGCAGGGATTCAGGCCACTAAGGAGTTTCTCAAATCTGTGTTTGACATCAAGGATTTGGGAGAGATGAAGTATTTTCTGGGCATTGAGATATGCAGATCAAAGGAGGGTTTGTTTATGTCTCAAAGGAAGTATACTATGGATATGTTGAAGGAGACTGATGTGCTTGGAGGAAAGATAGCCAAGACACCTCTCGAGGAGGGATATAAGGTTCTGCGTGAGGGGGAGGTTGAAGAGAAGCAGCTGTTTGAGGATCCTAAGCTATACAGGAAGATGGTTGGCAAGCTGATCTACTTGACCATCACTAGGCCAGATATATGCTTTGCGGTGAATCAAGTGAGTCAACATATGCAGGCGCCAAAGGTCCATCATTGGAAGATGGTTGATAGGATACTGAGGTATTTGAGTGGCACGTCTGGTCAAGGAGTTTGGATGGGTTGTAATGGCAGTACAGAAGTGGTTGGATATTGTGATGCTGATTGGGCAGGAGATAGAGTGGACAGGAGATCAACTACTGGGTATTGTACATTCATTGGAGGGAACTTGGTCACTTGGAAGAGTAAGAAGCAGAAGGTTATCTCCTGTTCAAGTGCTGAAGCTGAGTATAGAGCCATGTTGAAGCTGACAAACGAGTTGGTGTGGATCAAGGGGATCTTGAAGCATTTGGAGATTGAGCAGAGTACTCCTATGACAATGCATTGTGACAATCAAGCAGCTATCCACATTGCTTCTAACTCAGTCTTTCATGAGAGGACGAAGCATATAGAAGTTGATTGCCACAAGGTGAGGCAGATGATTATACTTGGAGTGATATTGCCATGTTATACAAGAAGTGAAGATCAGCTTGCAGATGTGTTTACTAAAGCAGCGAGATTAAAGACAATGGAGTCCATACTATCAAGACTTGGACTCATTGATCTTACTCCTAGGAGCTGAGCCCCTTAACCATGGAGTCTCCACTCTTTTTCCCTCATCAAGGTTTTATCCCATTGGGTTTTCTTTGGTGAGGTTTTTAATGAGGGAGGTCTTCATGGTTTCCAAGCTTGACTTGTTCTACATGGTCTAACTTGAGGGGGAGTGTTGAGATGAAGACCAAGGAGGCTGAGACAGTAACTTTAGAGTTTTACTGTGGTAACTTTATTTTAACCACAGTAACTACTTGGCGAAGTTATCTGATGGGATGAGAAGGTAACTTAGTGAGAAGTAGAGAGGAAATTCGACCAAAGAGGATAAGGAAGGATAAGGGAGCACTTTGACAGCCTGTATGATGCTGGAAAGGAGAATCTGCTTTATTACTATAGCAAGCATGTGAGGAACCACAACCAAGCATTTCAAAAGGAGTTCCAGCCTGTCCATTGACTCCACATGCTTATGGATTTCGAAATCCCCTTTGTATCAACCTTATCTCTTCATATATAACTTGTATCTGAGACATTAAATCAATTAATGGAGTTTTGAGTCTATCTCTCTCTAGAATCTCTATATTCTCTCTAAACTTTACTCTAATCTTCTCTGATTATTATTAAACACACTCTAAAACAAAAAAGTGTTTAGGAAGTTCATAAATGCTTCTAGCACCCTATCTTTAGATGGAAGCAATGTAAGCCAAGTATACTTAGACTTCTCGTCAATGAATGTCACAAAGTACTTCTGGCTATCTCTAGACAAACAAGGAGCAGTCCACACATCTGAATGAACTAGATCAAAGCAATGCTCATAAGTAGTTTCTGATGTTGGAAAAACAGTCCTACAATGCTTCCCTAATATGCATGCTTCACACTCCAAGTGACTAAATGACATATTAGGAATTATCAATTCAATAGCACGAGCATGAGGATGTCCCAATCTAGCATGCCAAGTAATACTATCAATCTTCTCATAAGTACTACTCAAACACATAGAATCAAAGGGTTTAGAGATCTTAGCCAATTGGAGCTGATATAGATTATTCTTGCTGTCTCCTCTCCCAATGACCCTTCCAGTCTTCAAATCTTGGAACTCAACATCATCTGGCCTGAATACTACTTGACAGCCAAGATCAATTGTGGCTTTCCTCACAGATAGCAAATTTGAAGCAAACTGTGGCATGTAGAAGGCATCTGAGTCTTTATCAAATAGCTTGAGCTTTCCAACTCCTTCTATTGGAATCCTATCACCATTAGCTATCATCACACCCCCAGTGGCTTTCTTTACATCACTCATTAAGCTTCTATCACTAATCATGTGATGACTTGCTCCAGAATCAACAATGATGGGTTTGTTGGATGTGGATGCTTTGGCAGGAGCACCTTGTCTCCGGGTCGTAGCCAAAGCATACACATACTTGACAAACTCATCCCATTCCTCCTTTGTGACTCGCTCATCTGCTCCTTTGGTCTCTAGCTTCCTCATAACCCCACTGCTCTCTACAGATTCTCCCATGCAAGCTGAGTAGAAACACTCTCCTACTTGCATACTCTCCTTGATACCCTTCCTCCATAATCTGCTCATCATGACCCACATCTTAGAAAGTTTTCTCAACTTTCCCTTCTTGCAGCTTGTACCTCTCTTCCATCTACCTGGCTTCTTGTTTATCTCCCACACATCACAAATGTGTTCAACCAACTCACATATCTCTTCCATAAGAAAGCTAAAGATCACATCTTGCTTCCTCCTTCCTGTATGAGTTTTCACCATACCCAACTCTGATTCTACTTCTCTCAGCCTCCCCACAAGCTGATACAACTCGTCCTTCCTTTGTCTTAGACTATAGATCACGCCCTTGGCTTCATGACCCTCCAACCTTGCTGTCTGACCTTCTTCAGCAGCTACCTCCTTTAAAGGTTCTACCTTTACTTGAATCTCCTTCAAACTTGCTGTCTGATCTTTCTCAGCAGCTCTCACCTTTAAAGGCTCTTCCTTTACATGATTACTCCAAATCCCACAGCTTTCCAAAGCTGTCTCTACCCAATCTGACCAGATCCACTTGTTTTCTCTCCCTTTCTTCACTTGATAACTTGATCTTGTCTTCATCTCTCTGCTCACGTTTGACTCCATCAGATGTCCTCAATAAAACCCAGCAAATGAAGAACAGAGCTACAAACATCAAGAACAGCTCAAGAACACAAAACCAGATTTTTTAAGAACATGAATAACACACTTCCACCCTTTTAGTAACCTGGCTCTGATACCATATACACTTTTGTGTATTAGAGTGTGTTTAAGAACAATCAGATTGTTTTGTGTAAGATTAAAGAGATTAAGAGAATAAGTAGAGAGAGAATAGAGAGAATACTCAAAACTCCATTTATTAATTTAATGTCTCAGATACAAGTTATATATGAAGAGATAAGGATAATACAAAGAGGATTTCGAAATCATAAGCATGTGAAGTCAAGGGATAGGCTGTAAAGATGCTTCACATGCTTGGACAGGCTGTAAAGGTGCTTTACCTTTCCAGCTATGACCAGACCTTATCCAAACTACTCCTTCCTTATCCAGACTTCCTCTTGGGCGTGATCCACTCTCCAAAGGGATGCAAAGTAACTTCCTAAGCTTTTAACTTAGTTACCACAGTCAAACCGAAGTTACTGTGGTAAAACTCCAAAGTTACTATCTGCCCCAATACTCTTCCTCTATCAATGTATCACCTCTTCTCAACAGGTTTGATTGGAACGACGAAGAAGCTGTGCTATTCCCAAACTGGGAAACTGGAATCACCTGATTTGAAAGTGGGATAACTTTTTCATGCCAACTCCTATGAGATTAATTCAACTTCCTGGTGATTCTCCACCACTTTATGTATCCAAATCAAGCTTCTTACAAAGAGATTCATCCTGGTTGATTGGAACGACGAAGAAGCTGTGCTATTCCCAAACTGGGAAACTGGAATCACCTGATTTGAAAGTGGGATAACTTCTTCATGCCAACTCCTATTAGATTTATTCAACTTCCTGGTGATTCTCCACCACTTTTTGTATCCAAATCAAGCTTCTTACAAAGAGATTCATCCTGGGGGTATTGGAACGACGAAGAAGCTGTGCTATTCCCAAACTGGGAAACTGGAATCACCTGATTTGAAAGTGGGATAACTTCTTCATGCCAACTCCTATGAGATTTATTCAACTTCCTGGTGATTCTCCACCACTTTATGTATCCAAATCAAGCTTCTTACAAAGTGATTCATCCTGGTTTGATTGGAACGACGAAGAAGCTGTGCTATTCCCAAACTGGGAAACTGGAATCACCTGATTTGAAAGTGGGATAACTTCTTCATCCCAATCCTATGAGATTTATTCAACTTCCTGGTGATTCTCCACCACTTTATGTATCCAAATCAAGCTTCTTACAAAGAGATTCATCCTGGTTTGATTGGAACGACGAAGAAGCTGTGCTATTCCCAAACTGGGAAACTGGAATCACCTGATTTGAAAGTGGGATAACTTCTTCATGCCAACTCCTATGAGATTTATTCAACTTCCTGGTGATTCTCCACCACTTTATGTATCCAAATCAAGCTTCTTACAAAGTGATTCATCCTGGTTTGATTGGAACGACGAAGAAGCTGTGCTATTCCCAAACTGGGAAACTGGAATCACCTGATTTGAAAGTGGGATAACTTCTTCATGCCAACTCCTATGAGATTTATTCAACTTCCTGGTGATTCTCCACCACTTTATGTATCCAAATCAAGCTTTCACAAAGTGATTCATCCTGGTTTGATTGGAACGACGAAGAAGCTGTGCTATTCCCAAACTGGGAAACTGGAATCACCTGATTTGAAAGTGGGATAACTTCTTCATGCCAACTCCTATGAGATTTATTCAACTTCCTGGTGATTCTCCACCACTTTATGTATCCAAATCAAGCTTCTTACAAAGAGATTCATCCTGGTTTGATTGGAACGACGAAGAAGCTGTGCTATTCCCAAACTGGGAAACTGGAATCACCTGATTTGAAAGTGGGATAACTTCTTCATGCCAACTCCTATGAGATTTATTCAACTTCCTGGTGATTCTCCACCACTTTATGTATCCAAATCAAGCTTCTTACAAAGTGATTCATCCTGGTTTGATTGGAACGACGAAGAAGCTGTGCTATTCCCAAACTGGGAAACTGGAATCACCTGATTTGAAAGTGGGATAACTTCTTCATGCCAACTCCTATGAGATTTATTCAACTTCCTGGTGATTCTCCACCACTTTATGTATCCAAATCAAGCTTCTTACAAAGAGATTCATCCTGGTTTGATTGGAACGACGAAGAAGCTGTGCTATTCCCAAACTGGGAAACTGGAATCACCTGATTTGAAAGTGGGATAACTTCTTCATGCCAACTCCTATGAGATTTATTCAACTTCCTGGTGATTCTCCACCACTTTATGTATCCAAATCAAGCTTCTTACAAAGTGATTCATCCTGGTTTGATTGGAACGACGAAGAAGCTGTGCTATTCCCAAACTGGGAAACTGGAATCACCTGATTTGAAAGTGGGATAACTTCTTCATGCCAACTCCTATGAGATTTATTCAACTTCCTGGTGATTCTCCACCACTTTATGTATCCAAATCAAGCTTTTACAAAGTGATTCATCCTGGTTTGATTGGAACGACGAAGAAGCTGTGCTATTCCCAAACTGGGAAACTGGAATCACCTGATTTGAAAGTGGGATAACTTCTTCATCCCAACTCCTATGAGATTTATTCAACTTCCTGGTGATTCTCCACCACTTTATGTATCCAAATCAAGCTTCTTACAAAGAGATTCATCCTGGTTTGATTGGAACGACGAAGAAGCTGTGCTATTCCCAAACTGGGAAACTGGAATCACCTGATTTGAAAGTGGGATAACTTCTTCATGCCAACTCCTATGAGATTTATTCAACTTCCTGGTGATTCTCCACCACTTTATGTATCCAAATCAAGCTTCTTACAAAGAGATTCATCCTGGTTTGATTGGAACGACGAAGAAGCTGTGCTATTCCCAAACTGGGAAACTGGAATCACCTGATTTGAAAGTGGGATAACTTCTTCATGCCAACTCCTATGAGATTTATTCAACTTCCTGGTGATTCTCCACCACTTTATGTATCCAAATCAAGCTTCTTACAAAGAGATTCATCCTGGTTTGATTGGAACGACGAAGAAGCTGTGCTATTCCCAAACTGGGAAACTGGAATCACCTGATTTGAAAGTGGGATAACTTCTTCATGCCAACTCCTATGAGATTTATTCAACTTCCTGGTGATTCTCCACCACTTTATGTATCCAAATCAAGCTTCTTACAAAGTGATTCATCCTGGTTTGATTGGAACGACGAAGAAGCTGTGCTATTCCCAAACTGGGAAACTGGAATCACCTGATTTGAAAGTGGGATAACTTCTTCATGCCAACTCCTATGAGATTTATTCAACTTCCTGGTGATTCTCCACCACTTTATGTATCCAAATCAAGCTTTCACAAAGGATTCATCCTGGTTTGATTGGAACGACGAAGAAGCTGTGCTATTCCCAAACTGGGAAACTGGAATCACCTGATTTGAAAGTGGGATAACTTCTTCATGCCAACTCCTATGAGATTTATTCAACTTCCTGGTGATTCTCCACCACTTTATGTATCCAAATCAAGCTTCTTACAAAGAGATTCATCCTGGTTTGATTGGAACGACGAAGAAGCTGTGCTATTCCCAAACTGGGAAACTGGAATCACCTGATTTGAAAGTGGGATAACTTCTTCCAACTCCTATGAGATTTATTCAACTTCCTGGTGATTCTCCACCACTTTATGTATCCAAATCAAGCTTCTTACAAAGAGATTCATCCTGGTTTGATTGGAACGACGAAGAAGCTGTGCTATTCCCAAACTGGGAAACTGGAATCACCTGATTTGAAAGTGGGATAACTTCTTCATGCCAACTCCTATGAGATTTATTCAACTTCCTGGTGATTCTCCACCACTTTATGTATCCAAATCAAGCTTCTTACAAAGAGATTCATCCTGGTTTGATTGGAACGACGAAGAAGCTGTGCTATTCCCAAACTGGGAAACTGGAATCACCTGATTTGAAAGTGGGATAACTTCTTCATGCCAACTCCTATGAGATTTATTCAACTTCCTGGTGATTCTCCACCACTTTATGTATCCAAATCAAGCTTCTTACAAAGAGATTCATCCTGGTTTGATTGGAACGACGAAGAAGCTGTGCTATTCCCAAACTGGGAAACTGGAATCACCTGATTTGAAAGTGGGATAACTTCTTCATGCCAACTCCTATGAGATTTATTCAACTTCCTGGTGATTCTCCACCACTTTATGTATCCAAATCAAGCTTCTTACAAAGTGATTCATCCTGGTTTGATTGGAACGACGAAGAAGCTGTGCTATTCCCAAACTGGGAAACTGGAATCACCTGATTTGAAAGTGGGATAACTTCTTCATGCCAACTCCTATGAGATTTATTCAACTTCCTGGTGATTCTCCACCACTTTATGTATCCAAATCAAGCTTCTTACAAAGAGATTCATCCTGGTTTGATTGGAACGACGAAGAAGCTGTGCTATTCCCAAACTGGGAAACTGGAATCACCTGATTTGAAAGTGGGATAACTTCTTCATGCCAACTCCTATGAGATTTATTCAACTTCCTGGTGATTCTCCACCACTTTATGTATCCAAATCAAGCTTCTTACAAAGAGATTCATCCTGGTTTGATTGGAACGACGAAGAAGCTGTGCTATTCCCAAACTGGGAAACTGGAATCACCTGATTTGAAAGTGGGATAACTTCTTCATGCCAACTCCTATGAGATTTATTCAACTTCCTGGTGATTCTCCACCACTTTATGTATCCAAATCAAGCTTCTTACAAAGTGATTCATCCTGGTTTGATTGGAACGACGAAGAAGCTGTGCTATTCCCAAACTGGGAAACTGGAATCACCTGATTTGAAAGTGGGATAACTTCTTCATGCCAACTCCTATGAGATTTATTCAACTTCCTGGTGATTCTCCACCACTTTATGTATCCAAATCAAGCTTCTTACAAAGAGATTCATCCTGGTTTGATTGGAACGACGAAGAAGCTGTGCTATTCCCAAACTGGGAAACTGGAATCACCTGATTTGAAAGTGGGATAACTTCTTCATGCCAACTCCTATGAGATTTATTCAACTTCCTGGTGATTCTCCACCACTTTATGTATCCAAATCAAGCTTCTTACAAAGAGATTCATCCTGGTTTGATTGGAACGACGAAGAAGCTGTGCTATTCCCAAACTGGGAAACTGGAATCACCTGATTTGAAAGTGGGATAACTTCTTCATGCCAACTCCTATGAGATTTATTCAACTTCCTGGTGATTCTCCACCACTTTATGTATCCAAATCAAGCTTCTTACAAAGAGATTCATCCTGGTTTGATTGGAACGACGAAGAAGCTGTGCTATTCCCAAACTGGGAAACTGGAATCACCTGATTTGAAAGTGGGATAACTTCTTCATGCCAACTCCTATGAGATTTATTCAACTTCCTGGTGATTCTCCACCACTTTATGTATCCAAATCAAGCTTCTTACAAAGAGATTCATCCTGGTTTGATTGGAACGACGAAGAAGCTGTGCTATTCCCAAACTGGGAAACTGGAATCACCTGATTTGAAAGTGGGATAACTTCTTCATGCCAACTCCTATGAGATTTATTCAACTTCCTGGTGATTCTCCACCACTTTATGTATCCAAATCAAGCTTCTTACAAAGAGATTCATCCTGGTTTGATTGGAACGACGAAGAAGCTGTGCTATTCCCAAACTGGGAAACTGGAATCACCTGATTTGAAAGTGGGATAACTTCTTCATCCCAACTCCTATGAGATTTATTCAACTTCCTGGTGATTCTCCACCACTTTATGTATCCAAATCAAGCTTCTTACAAAGAGATTCATCCTGGTTTGATTGGAACGACGAAGAAGCTGTGCTATTCCCAAACTGGGAAACTGGAATCACCTGATTTGAAAGTGGGATAACTTCTTCATCCCAACTCCTATGAGATTTATTCAACTTCCTGGTGATTCTCCACCACTTTATGTATCCAAATCAAGCTTCTTACAAAGAGATTCATCCTGGTTTGATTGGAACGACGAAGAAGCTGTGCTATTCCCAAACTGGGAAACTGGAATCACCTGATTTGAAAGTGGGATAACTTCTTCATGCCAACTCCTATGAGATTTATTCAACTTCCTGGTGATTCTCCACCACTTTATGTATCCAAATCAAGCTTCTTACAAAGAGATTCATCCTGGTTTGATTGGAACGACGAAGAAGCTGTGCTATTCCCAAACTGGGAAACTGGAATCACCTGATTTGAAAGTGGGATAACTTCTTCATGCCAACTCCTATGAGATTTATTCAACTTCCTGGTGATTCTCCACCACTTTATGTATCCAAATCAAGCTTCTTACAAAGAGATTCATCCTGGTTTGATTGGAACGACGAAGAAGCTGTGCTATTCCCAAACTGGGAAACTGGAATCACCTGATTTGAAAGTGGGATAACTTCTTCATGCCAACTCCTATGAGATTTATTCAACTTCCTGGTGATTCTCCACCACTTTATGTATCCAAATCAAGCTTCTTACAAAGAGATTCATCCTGGTTTGATTGGAACGACGAAGAAGCTGTGCTATTCCCAAACTGGGAAACTGGAATCACCTGATTTGAAAGTGGGATAACTTCTTCATGCCAACTCCTATGAGATTTATTCAACTTCCTGGTGATTCTCCACCACTTTATGTATCCAAATCAAGCTTCTTACAAAGAGATTCATCCTGGTTTGATTGGAACGACGAAGAAGCTGTGCTATTCCCAAACTGGGAAACTGGAATCACCTGATTTGAAAGTGGGATAACTTCTTCATGCCAACTCCTATGAGATTTATTCAACTTCCTGGTGATTCTCCACCACTTTATGTATCCAAATCAAGCTTCTTACAAAGTGATTCATCCTGGTTTGATTGGAACGACGAAGAAGCTGTGCTATTCCCAAACTGGGAAACTGGAATCACCTGATTTGAAAGTGGGATAACTTCTTCATGCCAACTCCTATGAGATTTATTCAACTTCCTGGTGATTCTCCACCACTTTATGTATCCAAATCAAGCTTCTTACAAAGTGATTCATCCTGGTTTGATTGGAACGACGAAGAAGCTGTGCTATTCCCAAACTGGGAAACTGGAATCACCTGATTTGAAAGTGGGATAACTTCTTCATGCCAACTCCTATGAGATTTATTCAACTTCCTGGTGATTCTCCACCACTTTATGTATCCAAATCAAGCTTCTTACAAAGAGATTCATCCTGGTTTGATTGGAACGACGAAGAAGCTGTGCTATTCCCAAACTGGGAAACTGGAATCACCTGATTTGAAAGTGGGATAACTTCTTCATCCCAACTCCTATGAGATTTATTCAACTTCCTGGTGATTCTCCACCACTTTATGTATCCAAATCAAGCTTCTTACAAAGTGATTCATCCTGGTTTGATTGGAACGACGAAGAAGCTGTGCTATTCCAAACTGGGAAACTGGAATCACCTGATTTGAAAGTGGGATAACTTCTTCATGCCAACTCCTATGAGATTTATTCAACTTCCTGGTGATTCTCCCCACTTTATGTATCCAAATCAAGCTTCTTACAAGAGATTCATCCTGGTTTGATTGGAACGACGAAGAAGCTGTGCTATTCCCAAACTGGGAAACTGGAATCACCTGATTTGAAAGTGGGATAACTTCTTCATGCCAACTCCTATGAGATTTATTCAACTTCCTGGTGATTCTCCACCACTTTATGTATCCAAATCAAGCTTCTTACAAAGTGATTCATCCTGGTTTGATTGGAACGACGAAGAAGCTGTGCTATTCCAAACTGGGAAACTGGAATCACCTGATTTGAAAGTGGGATAACTTCTTCATGCCAACTCCTATGAGATTTATTCAACTTCCTGGTGATTCTCCACCACTTTATGTATCCAAATCAAGCTTCTTACAAAGAGATTCATCCTGGTTTGATTGGAACGACGAAGAAGCTGTGCTATTCCCAAACTGGGAAACTGGAATCACCTGATTTGAAAGTGGGATAACTTCTTCATGCCAACTCCTATGAGATTTATTCAACTTCCTGGTGATTCTCCACCACTTTATGTATCCAAATCAAGCTTCTTACAAAGAGATTCATCCTGGTTTGATTGGAACGACGAAGAAGCTGTGCTATTCCCAAACTGGGAAACTGGAATCACCTGATTTGAAAGTGGGATAACTTCTTCATGCCAACTCCTATGAGATTTATTCAACTTCCTGGTGATTCTCCACCACTTTATGTATCCAAATCAAGCTTCTTACAAAGTGATTCATCCTGGTTTGATTGGAACGACGAAGAAGCTGTGCTATTCCCAAACTGGGAAACTGGAATCACCTGATTTGAAAGTGGGATAACTTCTTCATGCCAACTCCTATGAGATTTATTCAACTTCCTGGTGATTCTCCACCACTTTATGTATCCAAATCAAGCTTCTTACAAAGTGATTCATCCTGGTTTGATTGGAACGACGAAGAAGCTGTGCTATTCCCAAACTGGAAACTGGAATCACCTGATTTGAAAGTGGGATAACTTCTTCATGCCAACTCCTATGAGATTTATTCAACTTCCTGGTGATTCTCCACCACTTTATGTATCCAAATCAAGCTTCTTACAAAGTGATTCATCCTGGTTTGATTGGAACGACGAAGAAGCTGTGCTATTCCCAAACTGGGAAACTGGAATCACCTGATTTGAAAGTGGGATAACTTCTTCATGCCAACTCCTATGAGATTTATTCAACTTCCTGGTGATTCTCCACCACTTTATGTATCCAAATCAAGCTTCTTACAAAGTGATTCATCCTGGTTTGATTGGAACGACGAAGAAGCTGTGCTATTCCCAAACTGGGAAACTGGAATCACCTGATTTGAAAGTGGGATAACTTCTTCATGCCAACTCCTATGAGATTTATTCAACTTCCTGGTGATTCTCCACCACTTTATGTATCCAAATCAAGCTTCTTACAAAGTGATTCATCCTGGTT
This sequence comes from Brassica napus, assembly GCF_020379485.1. NCBI lineage: Eukaryota > Viridiplantae > Streptophyta > Magnoliopsida > Brassicales > Brassicaceae > Brassica > Brassica napus. The sequence goes on from NW_026015165.1 coordinate 88,562, forward strand.
TGATTGGAACGACGAAGAAGCTGTGCTATTCCCAAACTGGGAAACTGGAATCACCTGATTTGAAAGTGGGATAACTTCTTCATGCCAACTCCTATGAGATTTATTCAACTTCCTGGTGATTCTCCACCACTTTATGTATCCAAATCAAGCTTCTTACAAAGAGATTCATCCTGGTTTGATTGGAACGACGAAGAAGCTGTGCTATTCCCAAACTGGGAAACTGGAATCACCTGATTTGAAAGTGGGATAACTTCTTCATGCCAACTCCTATGAGATTTATTCAACTTCCTGGTGATTCTCCACCACTTTATGTATCCAAATCAAGCTTCTCAAAGTGATTCATCCTGGTTTGATTGGAACGACGAAGAAGCTGTGCTATTCCCAAACTGGGAAACTGGAATCACCTGATTTGAAAGTGGGATAACTTCTTCATGCCAACTCCTATGAGATTTATTCAACTTCCTGGTGATTCTCCACCACTTTATGTATCCAAATCAAGCTTCTTACAAAGAGATTCATCCTGGTTTGATTGGAACGACGAAGAAGCTGTGCTATTCCCAAACTGGGGAAACTGGAATCACCTGATTTGAAAGTGGGATAACTTCTTCATGCCAACTCCTATGAGATTTATTCAACTTCCTGGTGATTCTCCACCACTTATGTATCCAAATCAAGCTTCTTACAAAGAGATTCATCCTGGTTTGATTGGAACGACGAAGAAGCTGTGCTATTCCCAAACTGGGAAACTGGAATCACCTGATTTGAAAGTGGGATAACTTCTTCATGCCAACTCCTATGAGATTTATTCAACTTCCTGGTGATTCTCCACCACTTTATGTATCCAAATCAAGCTTCTTACAAAGAGATTCATCCTGGTTTGATTGGAACGACGAAGAAGCTGTGCTATTCCCAAACTGGGAAACTGGAATCACCTGATTTGAAAGTGGGATAACTTCTTCATGCCAACTCCTATGAGATTTATTCAACTTCCTGGTGATTCTCCACCAATTTATGTATCCAAATCAAGCTTCTTACAAAGTGATTCATCCTGGTTTGATTGGAACGACGAAGAAGCTGTGCTATTCCCAAACTGGGAAACTGGAATCACCTGATTTGAAAGTGGGATAACTTCTTCATGCCAACTCCTATGAGATTTATTCAACTTCCTATGAGATTTAAGGATGTAAATGATTATCTGAGTTTAGAAAGGATTATAGAAGAGAATAAGAGATTAAGGGACAGATTAGAGACTAATGGAGAATCATAATGAAATGAGTATAGAGAGAGATTGTTTAGAACTGTCTAATCTTATTATGAGATGAGGTTACAATATTTATAGAAGAGGCATTAGGGTTTACAAGTCAAGAGAAAGCAGCACTAGTCATAAGCATGTGAAGTCAAGCCATAGGGGAGCGTCTCTTTTGAATTCCGGATGGTAAGGCTCACACGCTTGGCCTTTACAGCCTGTCCACGGCCTGGATGGATAAGGCTCGTCCCGCCCTTATCCCTAAACGGTCTGATCAGTCTTGAGACCTTCTATGTACTCTAGAGGCTTTACTCACCCATCTCCTTCTTCCTTCATGTTTCCTCAGATGTACGGCCAAGCCCCTGTCCGTACATAGGCCGTACTGTCCGTACTCTTTCCATCACTTGCTTAGCTCTTCCTCTCCTTTCATAATGACTTCCTCATCTCAACACTCCCCTCAAGCTTAGCTTTGTGAAAGCCTAAGCTTGGATGGCTATGAGATCTTCCTCATTAAAAACCTCACCAAGGAAAACCCATTGGGACAAAACCTTGATGAGGGAAAAAGAGTAAAGACCTCACAGCCAAGAGGATCAGCTCCTTCTCTTCCCAAGATCAATGAGGCCCAACCTGATGTGAATGGACTCCATTGTCTTCTGTCTTGCAGCCTTGGTGAACACATCAGCCAACTGATCTTCACTCCTCGTGTAACATGGCAAGATGACTCCTAGAATGATCATTTGCCTCACCTTGTGGCAATCAACTTCAATGTGCTTGGTTCTCTCATGAAACACCGAGTTGGATGCAATGTGAATGGCTGCTTGGTTATCACAATGCATTGTCATTGGCGTGGCTTGATCAATCTCCAAATGCTTCAAGATGCCTTTGATCCACACCAACTCGTTGGTAAGCTTCAGCATAGCTCTATACTCAGCTTCTGCACTTGAGCAAGAGACCACCTTCTGCTTCTTACTCTTCCATGTCACCAAGTTGCCTCCAATGAATGTGCAATAGCCTGTGGTTGATCTCCTGTCTGCTCTATCACCAGCCCAATCTGCATCACAGTATCCCACCACTTCAGTGCTTCCATTGCAACCCATCCATACTCCTTGATCAGGTGAGCCGTTGAGATACATCAAGATCCTCTCCACCATGCGCCAATGATGCTCCTTAGGAACTTGCATGTGTTGACTCACCTGATTCACAGCAAAACAAATGTCAGGTCTAGTTATGGTAAGATAAATCAATTTGCCAACTAGTTTTCTATAGAGTTTAGGATCCTGATAAGGTTTGCTGTCTTCAATCTCCCCCTCTCGTGGGACTTTGTAGCCATCCTCCATAGGCATCCTTGCAGTCTTGCCTCCATAAGCACCTGCACCTTTCAAAAGATCAAGTGTATACTTCCTTTGGGACATGAATAAACCTTCCTTGGATCTACATATCTCAATTCCAAGAAAGTATTTCATTTCTCCCAAATCTTTAATCTCAAACATGGATTTAATGAACTCCTTGGTTGCTATGATACCTTCCTTATCACTTCCTGTGATAATGATATCATCAACATACACAAGAAGTGCAATCATACCTGAGGGAGTTGTGAGTGTGAAGAGAGTGTGGTCTAGTTCAGACTTCTTGAAGCCTCGGCCATTCAGAGTAGTGCTCAGCTTGTTGTACCAAGCCTTGGTGATTGCTTCAGCCCATAGATAGCTTTCTTCAATCTAACACATTCCCTTTCTTCACTAAGTGTTCTAGGCCTGGAGGTGGATGCATATATACTTCATCCTCAAGTTCACCTTGTAAGAATGCATTCTTCACATCCATTTGCCATAACCCCCATCCAAGATTCACAGCCAAGCTTAATACAATCCTTATTGTATGTAGTTTAGCTACTGGTGCAAAGGTTTCTATGTAATCTTCTCCATAAGTTTGAGTGAAACCTCTTGCTACTAGCCTTGACTTCTTCCTCTCAACCTTTCCATCAGCCTTATACTTGATTGTGAATATCCATTTACTACTCACAGCCTTCTTCCCTTTTGGTAACTCACTCTCATACCATGTATCATTCTTGATCATGGCTCCTGCCTCAGCTCCAACTGATTCCTTCCATTCTTTATCCATGATTGCTTCTTCATAGCTTCTTGGAATATAGTTCTCATCCAAGTTAACCATGAACGCACAATGTTCTTCAGGGTATTGAGCAAAGGAACACACAACTCGAGAAGGATCCTCCACAGCTTGGGCATTGTAGTACACTCGCGTGTTTACCCAAGAGGAAGGATCCTTTCTAATCCTTGTGCTTCTCCTCAATACAGGTTGTTCTTGCACTTGAACCTGCTCATCTTGTATATGCGGTTCTTGTGCTTCACTGTGATGTTCTTCATCTCCTTGGTCTTGCTCACCTTGATGATGAGAACCTGAGTTGAACTCTTCTCCTTCTTCACTCAAGCCGACTCCTTCTTGGCCATTTTCTTGAGTTTCAGGTTCACTTCCCCCCTCATGATCAAGGTGAGGTGTTTGAGCAGCTCTTCTTGGTTCATTTGAGCTCTCTTCTGGTTGTCTACTTCTTGTGGACTGATCCTGATTCATCTTGATACCAAGACCTTCCAAAATCACTCTTAAGACTCCAGCCTTATCTGATGTAAGATCCCTCAAGTCTTCTTGATTCTTCTCTTCATAGTATCCTCTTTCTTCAATGAACTTCACATCTCTAGATACAAGTACCCTTCTAGCTTCTGGATCATAACACTTATATCCTTTTTGAGTTGTTGAGTAGCCAATGAACATTGCCTTTCTGCTTCTTGCTTCTAGCTTGTTCCTCAACTCTCCTGGTACCAACACATAACACAAGCATCCAAACACTCTCATATATGTCAAAGATGGCTTGCGCTGGTTCAGTACCTCAAATGGTGCTTGATCCTTCAATACCCTTGTAGGTATTCGGTTGATTAGATAGCAAGCAGTGGATACAGCATCACTCCAGAATCTTTTAGGTACATTAGCTTGGAACATTAATGACCGAGCCACCTCCATCAAGTGCCTGTTCTTCCTCTCAGCTACACCATTCTGTTGTGGTGTGTAGGGCAGCTTGTTTGATGAAGTATTCCATGATGATCTAGATGGCTTTTGAACGCATAGCTTGTGTATTCTCCTCCATTATCTGATCTCAAAATTTTAATCTTAGCATGATAATGGTTAGTCACATAAGCTTGAAAGTTCTTGAATGCATCTATCACCCTATCTTTGATGGAATTAGTGTTAACCAGGTGTATTTAGATTTTTCATCAATGAATGTGACAAAGTACTTATGATTATCTCTAGAGAAACTAGGTGCAGTCCACACATCAGTATGAATCAAATCAAAGCAATTTTCATAAACAGTAGATGTTCTTGGAAACACATTCTTACAATGCTTGCCTAAAATGCAAGCTTCACACTTATCATTTTCAAAAACCACACCTGGTAACATCAAGTTTAAAGCCCTCTCATGGGGATGACCTAGTCTAGCATGCCACAATGCATTTTTATTCAAACTAGAAGCAGAAGTAAATGAGCAGTTATGATTGGAAACAGGATCAAGCTTCTCAAGCATATAAACTCTCCCTTTGTAACTCCTTTTCCAATCAATTGGCTTCTTCAATATCCTGAAACTTCACATCATTAGGACTGAATATAACATTGCAATTCAAATCAGTAGTGCATTTCTTAACTGAAAGTAGATTTGATGTGAATTCAGGAATATAAAATGCTCTAGTAGTATTATCAAATAGCTTTAAGTTTCCTATTCCCTAATAGGTATCTTATCTCCATTTGCAATCATCACACATCCATTAGTAGGTTCTATGTCTTAATCAGGTTGGTGTCACTAATCATATGATGAGATGCACCTGAATCTATAATCAATGGTTTGGATGCATTGCTAGCATGATGGCAGATACATTTTGATCTATATGCATTCATCTTAGCATTTCTATCAATGCACTGCTCAATTCAGTCTTACTATCATTCCTAGCAATCTCAGCCTTACTGTGAGTCATTTCTATAGTCCTAGCAATCATAGAAGCACCAAATGAATACCCATGAATGTTACCATTATCCTTGAGCATTTTGATGAGTGCATCCATCTGACCTCCTGATGAAGTCTTGATCATTGCCTCGGGGGTTGATGGCTCCAGTATAGGTCACCAAAGCTTTTCCATTTCCTTCACGGTTCTCCACTTCAGTTCCTCGGTTGGATGGCCCTGCTTTACATTGAGAGAAGATACATTGATTTAGGAAGAGTATTGGGGCAGAGAGTAACTTTGGGAATTTACCACAGTAACTTTAGTTTTACTGTGGTAACTAAGGTAAAGGCTTGGGAAGTTACATTGGACCCTTATGGTAAAGGGGATCACGCCCAAGATGAGTCTGGATAAGGGAGGAGGTGTTTGGATAAGGTCTGGTCATAGCTGGAAAAGTGAAGCACTTTTACAGCCTGTCCAAGCATGTGAAGCAAAAGGAGCTCCAGCCTGTCCATTGACCTCACATGCTTATGGATTTCGAAATCCCTTTTGTATTAGCCTTATCTCTTCATATATATCTTGTATCTGAGACATTAAATTAATAAATGGAGTTTTGAGTCTCTCTCTCTTGATTCTCTCACTAAAATCTCTTAATCTCTTTAATCTTTGAATCTAAGTATCTATGGTTGTTTGAATCATTCTCTAAACACAAAAGTGTTTATGGTATCAGAGCCAGGTTCCTTGAAAAGGAGAGAGTGATTTCGTTTTTCTAAATGTTCTTGAGTGTTCTTGAGAGTTCTTGAGATTTTTCAAGAGCTAGATCCTTTAAAAGTCAAGTTTGTGTCTGTTGGTGTTTCTTTTGGAGAGTCAGCTTCAAGGGAGTCCGTTTAGGTGTTTCACAAGGTCAGAAGAGGGGTCTAGCTAGTTGGTAAGCTTGGCGTGTGAGATTAGAAGCATTTGGGGGAAGATCTAGGCTAAAGGTTGTTGCTTTAGGCTAAAGAAAATGGAGCTGCTTCAATCTGGTACAACAAGGCGTGAAGAGAAGAAAGAGAGAGGGAATGAGTGGGGGGGTTCTCACAGATGAAAACAACACTGAAAAGGTGTGGAGTTTGGAGAAACCATGAGAAGAAAGAGTCTTTGATGGGTAAAGCTGCTGAGAAAGATCAGACAGCAAGAGAAACAAATGGAGATTGCTTTAGTCTTGAAGAAAGTACACTGCTTGAGAAGATTGAAGATGTTTATGAGAACAAGATCAGTCTTAGGAGAGTGTATGAAGTCAAGAAGGTGATTAGTGAAGTTAAACCAGGAAGAGAAGGGTTCAATAATCATGTGAGGAAGCTACAACATTTGTGGGTTGAACTACAAGGGTTGAGATCCCATGTGGATGGGGATACTACACAAGAGCAAGCGACAGTCTTGAAGCTCTTGGCGAGCATGGAGTCATCATATGGGTGGCTGGTGGAGATGGTTCTAAGAGGGGAACAGCTTCCGGAAATGGAAGAGATCTGTGTGCTTATAAGAAGGGCGTATGAGATAATGAGAGATGATGAGAGGCTAACCATGAGTAGGAGTGAGAGCTCATGGAAGCCAACTGGGAGTAGGAGTGAGAGCTTCCAGAAGCTAACCATGAGTAGGAGTGAGAGCTCATGGAGGCTAACCGGGAGTAGGAGTGAGGGCTTCCGGAAGAAGAGGAGGTGCAGAATGCTATCCAAAGCTTCTATCAACATAGGAAAGGGTAGGAAGAGAGTTGTGGGAGAGTGTTCTTACTCAGCCTACATGGGGGAATCAGTAGAAGACAGTGGGGTGTTAAAAGAGCAGGAGAAAGGGAGTGGAGCTGATGATCGCATCACCAGGAAGAATGGAGAGTGTTCATGGAACAAGTACAAGCCTTAGCAGCAAGCAGGAAGCATGCTATACAATCCGGAGCTTCTAAACCCATTGTGATTGATTCTGGAGCAAGCCATCATATGATCAGTGATAGGAGGCTTATAAGTGAGATCAAGGCTGCAACAGGGAGTGTTATGATAGCTAATGGTGCTATGATCCCAATAGAAGGAGTGGGAAAGCTAAAACTGTTTGAGAAGGACACAGCTGCCTTCTACATGCCTCAGTTCACTTCAAATCTATTATCTGTGAAGAAAGCTACCATTGATCTTGATTGTCAAGTAGTATTCAGACCTGATGAAGTTGAGTTTCAAGATTTGAAGACTGGGAGAGTTATTGGCAGAGGAGACAGCAAGAATCAGCTATACCATCTTCAAATGGCTAAGAATTCTAAACTCCTTGATTCTGTGTGCTTAAGTAGTGCTGTTGATAGGTGTGATAGTATGACTTGGCATGCTAGATTGGGACATCCTCATGCTCGTGCAATTGAATTGATCATGCCTAATATGTCATTTAATCACTTAGAGTGTGAGGCTTGCATATTAGGAAAGCATTGTAGGACTGTGTTTCCAAGTTCAGAAACTACTTATGAGCATTGCTTTGATCTAGTTCATTCAGATGTGTGGACGGCTCCTTGTTTGTCTAGAGATAGCCAGAAGTACTTTGTGACATTCATTGATGAGAAGTCTAAGTATACTTGGCTTACATTGCTTCCATCTAAAGATAGGGTGCTAGAAGCATTTATGAACTTCCAAGCATATGTATCTAATCAATACAATGCTACTGTGAAGGTACTGAGATCAGATAATGGAGGTGAATACATCAGCAATGCCTTCAAGAATCATCTAGCCAAGCATGGGATTGTGCATCAGACTAGCTGCCCTTATACACCACAGCAGAATGGTGTAGCTGAGAGGAAGAACAGGCACTTGATGGAGGTTGCTAGATCGATGATGTTTCATGCAAATGTCCCAAAACGTTTTTGGAGTGATGCTGTGCAGACTGCTTGCTATCTCATCAACCGGGTTCCAACCAAGATATTGAAGAATCTGTCTCCATTTGAAGTGTTGAACAAGAGCAAACCTGTCATTGATCATCTACGTGTCTTTGGGTGTGTGTGCTATGTCATGGTTCCAGGAGAGCAGAGAAACAAGCTGGAGGCAAAGAGTACTAAGGCTATGTTCATTGGTTACTCTATCACTCAGAAGGGGTACAAGTGCTATGATCCTGAAGCAAGGAGAGTGATGGTATCTAGAGAAGTGAAGTTTGTTGAAACAAAAGGTTATTATGAAGAAAAGGAGTGGGAAAATCTGAAGGATTTGTCTCAAGCTCCATCTGATAAGGCAACAATACTGAGAGTGTTGTTAGAGAAGCTCGGGATAGGATTATCCCAGGATCAGGAAACCGGAAGGAGGGAGTCTCCCAATCAGAGTGGTGGAGCTGGAAGAACAACTCCTCTTGATCATGAGAGGGGGAATGGAACTGAATCTGGTGAGCAAGAGCAAAACCAAGAGGATTCAGGTCTTCATGATCAAGATACATCACAAGAAGTTGCGAACAATGAGGTTCAGTCTAGTGGAGAAGTGGATGAGGTTCAGTCTAGTGTAGAAGAACAAGTCAGACCGGCCAGTTCAGAAGAAGAGCAAGTGGAGCCGGTTAGTGTGCAAACTGAAGATCAGGTTCAAGCTTTGAGGAGGAGCACAAGGATAAAGAGGGATCCTTCCAACTGGGTAAACACGAGAGTGTACTACAATGCCCAGGCTGTGGAGCATCCTTCTCAAGCCGTGTGTTCCTTTGCTGAGTTTCCAGAGGAGCATTATGCCTTTATGATTAGTCTGGATGAGAGTTATGTACCAAGGACTTATGAAGAAGCTATGTTAGACAAGGAATGGAAAGAATCAGTGGGAGCTGAAGCAGGTGCTATGATCAAAAATGATACATGGTATGAGAGTGAGCTGCCTAAGGGAAAGAAAGCTGTATCTAGTAGATGGATCTTCACAATCAAGTATCTTGCAAATGGACAGATTGATAGGAAGAAGACCAGATTGGTTGCAAGAGGATTTACACAGACCTATGGAGAGGATTACATTGATACCTTTGCACCAGTAGCTAAGCTACATACAGTTCGGATTGTGTTGTCCATTGCAACAAACTTGGAGTGGGATTTGTGGCAGATGGATGTGAAGAATGCTTTCTTACAAGGTGAGCTAGAAGATGAGGTATACATGCTTCCTCCTCCTGGTCTTGAGCATCTAGTAAAGCCAGGGAATGTTTTGAGATTGAAGAAGGCAATATATGGGTTGAAACAATCACCTAGAGCTTGGTACAGGAAGCTGAGTACAACACTCAATGGGAGAGGCTTTAGGAAGTCTGAATTAGATCACACTCTCTTCACTTTGACAGGACCTTCAGGGATCATTGTGATTCTAGTGTATGTGGATGATTTGATTATCACAGGGAGTGATAAGGCAGGGATTCAAGCTACTAAGGAGTTTCTCAAATCTGTGTTTGACATCAAGGATTTGGGAGAGATGAAGTATTTTCTGGGCATTGAGATATGCAGATCAAAGGAGGGTTTGTTTATGTCTCAAAGGAAGTATACTATGGATATGTTGAAGGAGACTGATGTGCTTGGAGGAAAGATAGCTAAAACACCCCTTGAGGAGGGATATAAGGTTCTGCGTGAGGGGGAGGTTGAAGAGAAGCAGTTGTTTGAGGATCCTAAGCTATACAGGAAGATGGTTGGCAAGCTGATCTACTTGACCATCACACGGCCAGATATATGTTTTGCTGTAAACCAAGTGAGTCAGCATATGCAGGCGCCAAGGGTACATCACTGGAAGATGGTTGATAGGATACTGAGGTATTTGAGTGGCACGCCTGGTCAAGGAGTTTGGATGGGATGCAATGGCAGCACAGAAGTAGTGGGCTATTGTGATGCTGATTGGGCAGGAGATAGAGTGGACAGGAGATCAACTACTGGCTATTGTACATTCATTGGAGGGAACCTGGTTACTTGGAAGAGTAAGAAGCAGAAGGTCATCTCTTGTTCAAGTGCTGAGGCTGAATATAGGGCTATGTTGAAGTTGACAAACGAGTTGGTGTGGATCAAGGGTATCTTGAAGCATCTGGAGATTGAGCAGAGTACTCCTATGACAATGCACTGTGACAATCAAGCAGCTATCCATATTGCTTCTAACTCAGTCTTTCATGAGAGAACGAAGCACATAGAAGTGGATTGTCACAAGGTGAGGCAGATGATTATCTTAGGAGTGATTCTGCCATGTTATACAAGGAGTGAGGATCAACTGGCTGATGTGTTTACTAAGGCAGCGAGATTAAAGACAATGGAGTCCATACTTTCTAGGCTTGGGCTCATTGATCTTACTCCCAGGAGCTGATCCCCTTAACCATGGAGTCTCCACTCTTTTTCCCTCATCAAGGTTTTATCCCAATGGGTTTTCCTTGGTGAGGTTTTTAATGAGGGAGATCTTCATGGTTTCCAAGCTTGACTTGTTCTACATGGTCAAGCTTGAGGGGGAGTGTTGAGATAAGAGGATGGAGAGAAGATACATTGATAGAGGAAGAGTATTGGGGCAGAGAGTAACTTTGGGAATTTACCACAGTAACTTTAGTTTTACTGTGGTAACTAAGGTAAAGGCTTGGGAAGTTACATTGGACCCTTATGGTAAAGGGGATCACGCCCAAGATGAGTCTGGATAAGGGAGGAGGTGTTTGGATAAGGTCTGGTCATAGCTGGAAAAGTGAAGCACTTTTACAGCCTGTCCAAGCATGTGAAGCAAAAGGAGCTCCAGCCTGTCCATTGACCTCACATGCTTATGGATTTCGAAATCCCTTTTGTATTAGCCTTATCTCTTCATATATATCTTGTATCTGAGACATTAAATTAATAAATGGAGTTTTGAGTCTCTCTCTCTTGATTCTCTTACTAAAATCTCTTAATCTCTTTAATCTTTGAATCTAAGTATCTATGGTTGTTTGAATCATTCTCTAAACACAAAAGTGTTTATGGTATCAGAGCCAGGTTCCTTGAAAAGGAGAGAGTGGTGAGCAAGAGCAAAACCAAGAGGATTCAGGTCTTCATGATCAAGATACATCACAAGAAGTTGCGAACAATGAGGTTCAGTCTAGTGGAGTGAGAAGTGGATGAGGTTCAGTCTAGTGTAGAAGAACAAGTCAGACCGGCCAGTTCAGAAGAAGAGCAAGTGGAGCCGGTTAGTGTGCAAACTGAAGACAGGTTCAACGCTTTGAGGAGGAGCAAAGGATAAAGAGGGATCCTTCCAACTGGGGTGTAACACGAGAGTGTACTACAATGCCCAGGTGGTGGAGCATCATTCTCAAGCCGTGTGTTCCTTTGCTGAGTTCCAGAGGAGCATTATGCC